>NC_087225.1:12971901-13273070 GCF_034640455.1 Diachasmimorpha longicaudata
TGGGAGACATATTCTTTAAATATATTTTTCAAAAGATGAAAATTTTCCGGTGCCAACATCAGCTCCTAGGGGAAGCTTCTTAATATTTTGTCTAACAGCAACTTCTTCAATACTATTAAATAAATAATAAGTAGTCGACGTTAAGAGATAAGATTCTGTGATTACGTAAGTAATAATTTGTGGTTTCAGAAAGAATTATAAGAAGTCATTCGGCATTGCTCAGTTCTTTGACATCACAATAGCCTCCCCGACATCCTCTCCCAAAATCAACTGAACGAATCCCAAAGAACGAGAAATTCCTATAATTTGAATACAAAATTATCCGAAACATCTTCAAATAAAATTGTATAAAAATTCATAAGACCAACGGAGAGACCAAATGTCTTCCTCACGTCACGTCATCACGAGGTCGCGCGTCCTCAGCAGCTGTTGCGTGCACGCGCTCCCGCCTTTTACCACCCCTGTCTACGATTTTTCCAAGGATCCCCGGTCTTTCCCCTTATTACGAATTTTTGGGGTGGATGGCCGCCCGGATGTTCATACACCAGGGTGAGAGACAGACGCGGGCAATTGAAAGGAGATGTGACGAGCCAAAGGAGGTGGAGGAGAAGTGAAAAGAAGACACCGGTGGGTTTCTTCGCGTGCCACGTGTCTTGCCACCTGTCTCAGATAGCGTACAATTCGATTCAAGACACCCGGAGAAAATGTTCAAGCCAGGGAGAAGATGATGTTAGTTTTGGGATGTTCAGGAGGCCAATGGGCTACGGAAGGTGAAGGTGATGAGAAGTGGGCGCTGAAGAAACCTCATTTCCCTTTGATAATATTTTGAATTGGGCCCAGATTTTAGGGGTTGTTTATAGTCTTCTCGATTTATTTAAAGGGACTAACGATGTTTATTGTTTCATTTGGAAATTTTCGAATTATTGGGGGTTTCAAGGGAATCTTGGGGAATTCTAAAGTAGTAGTGATTGACTCACTTCTCGAGGATTTACCGGATTTTAGAATTGGGGATTATTTACGTGGAATGGGAAGAATCGTTTGGAGATGCAATAGGTTTCCCCTCGTGGACAACCTGAGAGATGCAATTTAAAGAGAGTCACCGGTGAAACCTCGTAAAACGCAGAAAAAATTATGAAAGACATCTTTTATCTTCACGTCGAGATGTCCAAGGGCCTAAGCTTTCATCCCATTGGCAATTGTTTTTTCAAAGCGGTTGCTAGAGCCCCAAGAATGAAGACGGCGGTCCATCCAGGTCTCAGGATCCGTTAGATAGAATGTAGCAAAAGTGAAGACATGTTTGCCTTCCCGACGGGGGCAAAGTACACAATTCCTGCTCGCTTTGCGGGAGGAAAATCCCACTTTGCGCCTGGGTCGAAACGAAAAATGTTGTGCTAACCATGGGAGGTATAATGAACAGTCCCATGTACTTACCACTACATAATTCCCCCTCCAGATTAGAAGAACTAGTATTGAGAAAAACGGTTTCTTGATAAAGTTATTTTGATGTAAACCCTTCCGTCAGAGGCCAAGGTCGAAAAAATTAATATGGAACCTGTGTGGTGTCCCATCAGAAATATCTCGGAAACAAGTAGCTTCTGTACAGAATATCAATATTTTTTGCACAATCGTTTTTATTTTCAACGAAGACTTGGCAAGAATTTTCCTGAACCTCTCCCTCCTGCCGATATTTGCGCAACCATGACACAAGTAGAATGTTTTGGCTCTATCAACTCTTCTTCAACATCCTATCGTACTTTAATGGAAAAAATCGAGAAGGGTATCACCAGGAATCGAACCGTATATTTCGATACGAGTGCGGAAAAATTTACTATGATTTGTCCGTCAAGAAAAAAAATAATTATGAAATCGCTGTGAGAAATCTTTACAGAACAATTATTCATTTGGCATTTGTCGTCACAAAAATCTTTGAGACAATCGGATTAATCTGCCAATAATAAAATCAGCAAATAAATCCGCAAATTCCATTAGATATAAAAAAATAATAGAACTCAATTCATTCATTGACCTCTCACCGAGAGAATCAATTCGGAACAGACCGAAAAAAAAAAGTCAGCGAGGAAAAAAAGCCTCGCTCTTTGTCCCATTCAGCCACTTCACTTTTTTGTTTTTACGGCTGCATGTTTACATGAATCGTGTGCACTAGGCACTACAGAAGTCGACGAGAATGTAAACAAAGAAAGTTTCTCCCGCGCTTTTGATTGATGGAGTCCCCGGAATATATATTGCCCATTTTACCTTGTCCTCTGCTTTCTCTTATTTTTCCTGCTTTTCTGTAGTTTCCTTTGTTTCAGTGGCTTTCCATTCCCAGTTTTTTTACCATTCAGTAACCAATGAGTAAAATATTCCATGGCAACAGTCCTTAATTATCACAGACAGCGTCGGAAATAACCGCAAGTGACTCCTTGATTGTGACAAGTTATTTGTAGAGAAATTAATCGAACTGATGACTAGCACTGACTCGACTTAATAACTAGCTTATTCTTCGAAGTAAATCAATATTTATTGTGAAATCATTTCGATTCATGTGTTTACTCTGGAGGAAGGAGGAAATGATGTCAGGGGTAATGAGTGTTCGAGATGAAAACAATAAATTCGGATGGGGTTAAACAGCATTGTGGTGACATCTGTTGAGGAAGAAGGAAACACGAGAGACGATGTGAATCAAATGAGAAGAATCACTAATAGATTGAATTCCCGCCAAAATAAGATAATGGATTTTAGAACTCCTGAGGATTTATTTATATTCTAGAAATATTATTTCCACATTATTTCTTAAAGAAATAGAAATTCAACATGAAGTTCAGGTGCAAAATGACGGACAGCCTCGCAATGAAGGATTTTACGAGTGAGTGGCATTCATAACCTTTCAAATTATATAGTAAAACAAGTTATTTTTTACCGGTTTTGGATGCGTATATTGATTGCCAAGAGATAAATGATTTTTGATAATTTAAAATGTTGCCTTCAAAATCACATACTTTATTTTCATGACATTTTGTGCCTTGACAGACTGTCAATGATTGTCCTCAAGGACTCATTTTTTTCCACAGATATCATTGGTGCAATAGCAAAAATCTCAAAATTCTGCGTTCTCCAATTGACTCCGCACGAGGTTTGCTTCACGGTTTTTGATGATCGGCAACCCATGGTATGGGCAGAATTATCCAGAGATCATTTCTTCAGTGAGTACCTCGTGGAAGGTCTCTCCTCAGAGAACAAAATTTGTCTGGAATTTGACGCTGTCATGCTGTCAAAGTCACTGACTTCGTTGAAACAAAGTGCTACAAGCGTGAAGATCAAGTTGACGAATAAACAGCAACCCTGTTTGACGCTGGAGATTGAATTGTGCTCAGCAACTTCTGATTCTTGGCACTGTGTCCATGATGTGCCCATCAGAATGGTGGCCCGAAAGGAGTGGCCTAGTTACCATCCCCCAGACATCCCCGCATTTCATGTAAGATCAAATTTTTATTTGTACGATTTTTTTGATGATTCACAGGGTCTCCATTCGACAATCGACCTTACAAAATGGCCCATTCAAATATTTATTCCCTTTTGTCTTTTGCATATTTCAGATATCATTAGACCTCCCTCAATTAAAACACCTAAAGAATGTAGCAGAAAAAATGAAAAACCTGAGTCCCCTGTTGTCAATATTCGCCAGCAACGACGGAATATTAATCCTAAGAATCGAAACAGACTCTGCCTGTGTTTCCACACACTTTCCAAGCCTCGACATTCATCAAGAAAGTGAGACAGGGGAGGAGAGGATCGCAGTGACTGTTGATATTAAGAAATTCCTAATGTTTCTTGCTTGGGACTCTGTTCACCCAGAAACTGTCAAGTGCAGTATTCTTCGCGATAAATTAGTATATCTGCATCTGAATTTAAATGATAATTTTAAAATTCATTACTTCTTACCCGCCACTGTGTTATAGAATAACAATTTTTTTATAATATAATTTAATAAAAGCAAAGTTATTTTTGTAAATATATGTTTTTTACTATCTCCTAATTGATAGGATTCTTCTTGTTGGGTATTCAGTTGAAAAAAAAATATTGTGCAAATTTTATACAAATGTCATTTCACAAAAGATAGTGGATTTTTCCACGAATATTAAGGACAAGTCATAGCAGCGGTTCAAAGTTGTAGAGCATTTTATTAAGAACAATTCCTGAAAATGTAATTTAAACATACTATCACCAATTAAAAGGAAAATCAGTTATAAGCGAGACTGAAGCTTCGCTCGTTCTCCTGTCTGTAATTCTGATGCATCTGATCGATTTGTTGTATCTTCTGTCCCAAAATCTCAGTCCTTTGGTCTAGCCACTGAAGGCTGTTCATATGAGCATTGAGAATTTTCCCAATCTGGACAATTGGATCACTGGAGTCCTGTGCTCGATTGGCCTCATTCAGATGCTCGATAATTTCCTTTAAATCCTCGGACATCTGCTTCAGCTGAGTGTCCAGATTCTCCGTGAGATTGTAGGTATACTCCCTCTCAGGGTCGGAAACGGATATCGACGCCAGTTCCTTCTGGAGTGGGTCAAGACAATCCTGAAGTTCTTTTTGCTGGCCGACGACGTAATCCAACTCCTGCTCCAACTGCTGTTGCTCCAGTTTAACTCGTTCCACTTCTTCATTTAGAGTAACTATCTTCTCACCATTGGCGATGAGGAGTCTATCCCAGGAGTTCACTTGAGTTGCCTGATTGACAAAGGCTTTCTCTTGTTCTTCCAGCTCAAGGGTCCATTTGTTTATTGCCTCCTCGAGCTGACAAAAGTTCATTCCTCCAGTTTGTGCGGCACCTGTTGACGATGTGACCGTAGTAATACTCCCCAACGAGACTTGAGATGCAGTGGTGCTTGTCACAGCAGCAGTGCTAGTGGGAGCAGTAGTTTTTCCTAGAGAAAATCCTCCAGCCAATGTGGGAGCAGTACCACCTAGACTGAATCCAGTACTAGTAGTGGAGGTAGTTCCTGGGAGACTGAATCCGAGTGAAGAAGTTGTGGCAGGGGTTGTCGTGCCCAGAGAGAATGACGTTGAGGAAGTTGGGGCACTCGTGGTGGCTGTGAAACTGAATCCTGGCGCTGCACTTGATGCGGGAGTACCCAAGGTTAGGCCTGTGGTTGTTGGAGCTGCTGCGGGGATCGAGGCACCAAGTCCAAAGCTAAGCCCACCTGACGCTGGCGTACTTCCACCAAGAGTGAAGCCTGTGGTTGCTGGGGCTGCTGTTGAAACTGCCCCGAAGGTCAGGGGTTGAGCCGAGGCTGTTGTGCTGGCGGTCGGAGCCCCTAGACTGAATCCTGTAGAGACCGGGGCTGCAGTAGCCTTTGGAGCTAAAGCAAAAAAATTAATGAATTATAGATTAACTTGAAGCGAATAAAGGAGAGATACATTCGTTCACAAGTACTTTTACATAAATCAGGGAAATTAGTCTTATTTTAATACGGAACTGGTTTACTTTATGACTTAATATCAACTAATAAAATACTTCATCTCACCAAAAGAGAGTCCAGTACTTGACGTCGATGTAGCACCGAAACTGAAGCCAGGGGTTGCCGCTGGGGCAGCTGGAGTAGTAACTGCGGCTGCTGGAGCTCCTCCAAAGGTTGGAGCCGGTGTACTAGTCAGCCCACCACTGAAAAATCCCCCAGGTTTTGCCTGGGGTTGGGCTCCTGGTAGGGAGAACGATGTGGAAAGAGTTTTACTGGCATCACCACCTGCAGGCATTCCCACTGCGAAACCTGCAAGTCAGTCAAAATGAGCAAATTCTATTCATTTTTTCAAAGATATGGCATTATCTCATGAAGAACTAGTGCATTTACCTGTAGTAGTGGTTCCTGGAGTGGATGATTGGGTCGTTGCGGGGTTAAAGAAGTTCATTTTTTGTGTTTAACAGTAACGTAACCTCAAAAACACTTTATCAGTCTGTTCATCACTGAGTCAACGATTTTATTGTGATTTTTTTATGGAGATGATAATGTGGTAGGTATTGTGATGATATTGGTTAATATAAGACCAATTGATAAGTGTTGATTCATAAATTTATTAGTTATTTTCCTGGGTTTTGCGTCGCGCGTTTTTCGCCGTTGTCACACACACATTTCGACTGCAGCGGTACTGTGGCACCCGCGACAACTAACTTCGCCGCTGGAGTGATTTGAATCGTACCTTTTGTGGAACAGCAGAATTTTTTCAGCAGTTTCTTGGTCAGTTAGAGAATTAATGTAACGCATCTAGTTCGTATTGAAAAAATATTGATTTTATTGAGACATTTTTCTCCTTAATATGAAAGAGGTGATTTTTCAATAACTCAATACTCAAGAATATAATTCTTCCAAAAATTTAGCTCTATCCCCATCCCTATAGTCTATCAGTCCGGTAGTATCACACAGAATATTTCGATTAAAGTTAGCGAATTCATAAACCGAATTTTTCGTTTCTTTCCAACTTTGAGGAACGTCATTATAGTCATTCCAGCCATAAATAGCCCAATCATCACTTCCCACTTTGTTAACTCTGAACGAAAAAATTTGGGAGCGTTCTTCCATTAATTCTAAGGGCTTTCTCACTAACATGGTTCTCTCTACGGACGCAATAGTCCGCCCACCCGGGTATTTAGTGTCTCCAACACGCTCTAGCCAGCCGATCTGTACCTTAGTCCCTATATTCGGCGATTTTCTTGGTTCATATTGCTCAGTAATGTTAGCGGTTGCGATTGGATTTGCTAAAAGATATTTGTAAATAATCTTCATGAGTTTTGCGTTGAGCTGAAACTGCGAGTTGAGCACTTCGAACTGGTACTGATTGATTCCACTCAGATGTAGTTTTTGACGTTGATCAGTGGTCAGAACAGTAGCTGGTTTCCATCCCAGCAGATTAGCAGTTGGAAGTCCTGGATTGCCGTCCTCAAAAGGTGGTATCAGGTGGGCTTTCAAGTTCCAGTTGGTACTACCTTTCATCTCCATAATTAAATCCTCTTGAATCGCCTGTGCCACCACTACTGGTGCCGGGAAGGACATGTACTTCCAGTGGTTTTTGCTGCTCACACGCTCGAAGTCACCGTCATCATTTGGCCAAATGGGAAATTCATAGCTTAGAAATTTGCCATATTCCACCAGGATCACGTCACCTATTGAATTCAAGTAGCTGATGATGGCGAGGGGCACTATGGGTGCGAGTGATCGAACACGAAGGAAATACTCCTTCTCCTTATGATTAGCCAAATTTTTCGACACTCGAATTTCCACTAGTCTAGAATACAAATGCTGAGCCATGTAGTAGCGGTACATCGAGAGTGAGATGTTGTCTTGGAATTTTGAATTTCTCGATGCCCTCATCCAATACTCTTCATCAACGAGGAGGAAGAAGGATTCGAAGGTGGTAGTGAATCGATTGCACTCTGGTTGCTGCGGAAAGCGAAAGAGTAAATCGTCATTGATGATATGTTTTCAAACGTACAGAGTTTACCTTTCCAGTATAAACAACGTTCAAGACTTGACAGTCTGCGGATTCATCACCGACGCACTTGTTCGAAAGATATGAACTGATGATTACGATAAGTATTAGCCATAATAAATTTACACCCTTCATTTTTTCATAAAATAGTACCCTGAATTATTTTGTGAATATCATGAAGTTGGTTCGAAACAACTGGCCTACAGATCTTCATTTAGTTGGAGCGTAATAGTGACTAACTGGAGAGTTCTTTATGTGTAGTAAAACGAAAGATATCTTCTCGTGTCACAACAGAGGTCATATTGGGGATGGCAACTACTGAAAGATTAGAGATAAATAAATCACCATATGACGAATAAACACATCTACACTCATGTTTTTTATTCTCAAGGATGATCGATAACTCTTAATTTAACAGATTCCAAAGGTCAATGGATTTCTATGACTACATATCCGTCCGTATTTGATAATTACCATAACGATTCTAAAATGGGTCTTGACCTGAAAGGAAATAATGTGCTTTGAAAAATGCATCGTTGACCAATCAATGTTTAAAAAAATCCAGTTACAACAGTAACTCATTGATACATCGGTCGTCCCTCGTAGCATCTCTCAAGGAACTCCGTCCTTATGCCATCCCTGTCATAGGAAAATGGAATAGCAGTTCCACTGATGTCGCCGATGTCCCCAAACTCGAACACTGCGTTTCTCGTTTGCACCCAACATTGAGGAATGCTCCCATTATGGCCCCAATCGAAAATAGCCCAGTCACTCGGCACAGCATACTTCTTAACTCTGAATCCCATGATAAGTGACAGTTTGCTCAGATATCGGGTCCCAGCCTGGAGTGGATGCAGCATCGCCAGTACATCTTTCTCTATGAAAGCAAAAGTTTTGCTGACTGATGGATTAGTACTAACTTCTCGTTCCAACCACGTCAATTGCTCCATCGTTCCAACATTCTGCCTCTTATTGGTGTACCATGTCTTCATATTGACAGCAGCCTGAGGGGAAGCTCTGAAGTAGGAATGAACAATAGTCATAAGTTTTGGATTGAACTGGAATTGTGAGTTGATAACGTCATAATCATCTCTGGTTATGCCAGACAAGTGAAGGTTTTGACGTTGGGCGATTGTGACAGCAGCAGCTGGTTTCCATCCCAACCAATTGGGAGTTGGAAAGACCCCATAACGCTCAGAATTTGGAATGTACTTCGACTTTGGCTTCCACAGGGATTGGTGATCTTCTACAGTCAGATCTGCCTGAACTGCGATGGCGACCATTATCGGCGCTGGGAAGGACATGTACATCCAATGTGAATCGCAATCCACAGGCCCAAAATGACCCCATTCATTTGGCCACGAGATGAAAGAGTATTCGAAGAACTGCTCAAGGTAAGACTCGTTGTTTTTATTCGTTTTCATGATTTCTATGTCGCCTATGGCATTCAAGTAAGTGAACGTACCGTAAGGGACTGAGGGGGCTATTGATTGCACGTGATTAGCGAATTTTCGCTCGGTCCTGGTGGCCAAACCCTTCGCAGCCTTGATCTGCACCAATCGGGCGTATAAGTGTTGAGCCATGTAGTAACGATACATCGAAAGGGAGATATTTTCTTGAAATGTAGACTCTCTTCGAGCTTTTATCCAGTACTCGTTGTCGACGAGTGGGAAGAAGCATTCGAATGTCGTTGTAAACCTCGAACATTGCGATTTCTGTAATAAGGGGGGTTCAGAACGATGATTTTACTGTTTCATTTTTTGTATAATGGAGAATGTGGAAACCTTGACTCAAAAATTATTGAATACTTCTATACTGCAAGATATACCATCGCGAGACTGATGTCAAAAGGCAACTGGGGAGAAGAATTATTTAGAAAATGATAGAATTTATTATTCACCTGTTCATCTGCATTATCATCATGTTTCCAACTGCTAAGACAACTAGTGTTGTAAGCACCCGGACTCGGAATTGATAGATTCACAAAAATCATCATGATTATTAAGAGGGATAGTGAATTGTTATGGATCATTTTTGTCAGACTACTGAGATTGTATACTTGAATTTTTAACTCGGGAAAACTCGGGGTGTGAATGACTTCTATGATAGAAGTAGAATGACACGTGAATAGTGTGTGGGATTCCACATGGACTATCAACATCCTGATTGATAGCTGGTGTGGAGAATGTAGATCTAGTCATGAAAGAACTAATCAACTTCATCACGTTCTCCATTTGAAAGCTAACTGAATTTAAAATCATTTAAAGAGAATATAATTAGGGTTGACCCTAATGATGCGGGAATTTGTAATTTCAAATATTTGATGATCCATCAGTAAAGAGGTTTCTGCTCCCTACTTTATCATTGGTCTCGTAGCAACCATTTATCATCAGTCGAACGAATAAAACTTCCCCAATCGTCGGCCATAACCCTCAAAAATCCTGGAAAATCTGTGTAAGGCACCAAACCTAGACAAATCTCCTCGATTTCTCTGTAAAAATTGAAAAAAATATCGTTTTACCCAGTGCCCTATATTCTCCTCCAATGGCAGCAGTTGTGATCAGTTCTCATTAATTATGGGTGAAACTGAAATGTTTATACCCGGGTAACTAACCAACACACTCACGCCAGCGCCGGTCACTGCCCATTCGTGAGACCCCCACGAATGTCAGAAGCCAAAGATAATAAATGCCCAAAAAGCCTCCGCGGTACAGGAGACATAGTGCACCCTTCAGACGTTCTGCGTTCGTTGTTCGTAATTACTGCGCGTCGAGTCAGTGATTTTTGTCAGTTTATCATGTTCAAAGCTCCAAAATTCCACACAAATTAACCGTCCAGTGATAATTGTTTGTGTTTTTGTTAGCCAGTGGTACTAATATAAGAGAGACAATGAGTCAGTCAGCAGTGATTCACTTGTTGCTTGGTACTGCCTTTCTCAGCATCTCCAGTGCCTCCACGTTGGGTGCACCACCTCAGACTGCCCTTGTCGTTGGCTTCGAGAATGCTTATGAGTTATCTTTGCTTGCCAATACCTTAACCGATCAAGGTATCGATGCTACACTGATTGTTAGCGCGGATGCTGGAGATATTTACGAGAATCTAGTGGAGGTTGAGGTGATCAGGCTGAATGTCAGCTCTCAGGATGATGGAAGCCTTGAGAAGAAAGCATTGAGGGCTTGTGAGGCTCTCCTGGGGAATCAGAAAATCCTCAGAAGGGTTGGGGAGATTCAACCGACTTTCACGATTTTTCCAGCCATTAGGTATGTGTATGAAATGCGGGAATTCCTCGAAAGTCGAGAAAAGTGAATAAATTCTCGCAAAGTTCATCTGTATAATTCCTTATGTCCGAATATGTCCCCAAATAACTCCGACTCATTCGGAAAACTATTCTTGTTTTTTATTTTTCCAAGACACGATGCTTGTCTCATCCCCTGGGCTCGATTTATCTCATCGAACCCAGTGGTCTGGGCTCTGGGAATCAACGAGGAACATTACGCCATCCAAAAAACCAAAATGGGAATTCCCATTTTCACTGAAGGAATTTACGACAGATTCTGGGCAAATGTGAATGTTCAGAGGGTCATCGCTGGGGTTGAATCGAATTTCGTAAATCCAGGGTTGAAGATTGCCGGTAAATACGTCTCCAATGTTGGAGGAACTTTGGATGAGCTCTATTCCAATGTTGAGTTGCTACTTTGGGGTGGTGACTCCATTCTAAGGACTCATTTTGCATCTCTAACTCAGCGATTCGTCGAGGTAATAAGATCATATTCTGGTCAAGTTTGTGCTGAGTTGGCACGCCAGAAATGAATATGAATTTTATTTTTATAAATTACGGATTTTGCTTGTAGATCGGCTGTCACCACTGCAGAGGGGTCCAACCCCTGCCCTCAGAGCTTCAAAAGGAATTGGTGGAGTTCAGGTTAGGGACAATCGTAGTCTCCCTCGATAAAACTCACGCCGAGTTGATAAAAGGCGTTGCGAAGAAACTTCCTCAGGGTAGACAGGGTCAAGCCGTTGCTTGGAAGGGTAAAAATATGAGATTCACCGGGGGAACGCCAGAAAATCTCTTCGTTCATTCGAGCGTTGATCGTCAAGATCTTATAGGTACGTTAGACACCCGACAATTCAGTTGATTGATCAATTCTATCACCAGAATATCTACAATTTCGTAAAGTCTTTTGCACTCTCAAAGTAGATCAATTATTTAACTAAGAACAAAGTACCAGATCTGTTAAAAACTCCTCCTATTTGCAGGCTACCCCAGAGCAAGAGTTTTTCTCAGTCACTGTGATGACACTGAGCTCCTAGAATCCGGCTTCCACGGTACTCCCATCATTTGTTTCCCCAGAAATCCCCACGAAAAACGCAATGCCCAACGTGCTGTTGAATTAGGTTTCTCCATCTCCCTAAATGACGACTATTCCCTTGACAAAGTGGTGAAAACAATTGTTGAAATTCACGAGAGTGCACTTTACCGTGAGAATGCGCGCAGTGTTTCCTTGGCAATCAGAGACAGACCAATGCCAGCATCAGATAGAGCAGTATTCTGGCTGAGATATGTAGCAAGGAACGAAAAAAGTTCCATTGAATTTTCCCCAGTGGATAGAAAACTACCAGTGAAAACATTTGCCGAGGATATTCAACTCTATATCGGTATCCTACTGGGTACAATTTGCGGGGCACTATTTGCTGCCACTACAGCACTCACCTGGTACTACCAAGGACGAGAGAGTAAGAGTGCAAGGAGCAAAGCACGAAAGTATAATAGATGAAAAAATATATTTAAGAGGCGAAAAACTTTATTGTGTTGTTATACTCAAGTGGAGCATTTACTTCTTCGTATGTAGAACTAAAATGTACAATAGCTGGAGTTTAATCATTTGTTTTTCAATAAAAAATTTGCACATTTTTCTTTTAACGTCTGCTTTAGTGATTTTTGACTTATTAATTGTGATATGGCCAGCGATAGGAGCCAAATCACAATATCGCAGTATTGAACGTTGTACAGACAATGCTCAGGTGAGGATGGAACCCCTAATCGATCGAACCCCTGAATGCCGAGGGATTATATGTCATAAGTCATCGACTTGAATTGATACGCGAGAAATGTTCAGTAAAAACATCGGCATTAACTGAAAAATAAATAAAAAATATTATTGAATGAAAATAGCCAATGGTTACATGGACAAATGCTGTTCATTTATGTTTTTATAAATACACTTAATATATACGTGGCCATACATATACAAATATATTAAGCCTAAAAATACAGGTTTCAGCCTAGGGCTATGTCGAAAAAATTACTGGTACCACCTAAGAAAGTATTTGACACATTAGAAAAAGCTAAAGCTATATATAATATTTATAATATATATATTATCATGAGGAAAATAAATTACAATTTGTCAATACTGCGCTTTGTATATCGTCGTATTTTTTTCATTTAATAATAATTAAATTCTATACTAAATTTCTTAATACTACTGTCTATCTATCTAACGTCCATCTATTGTCTAACTATCGTCATAAAGGAGAGAATAGTCACCACATAGAACACTTCCTATTAGACACAATTTTTTGACTTAATTAATTCATTTGGACGCTGGGCTATTTGGGGGATTGAATTCACGTTTTAACTCATTGTCAGAATAAAATCCCTCAATAAATATATACACGTTTAGTATTTTTTATAATAATATAAAGTAATAAAAAAGGAGTTTATGTACATTCATTGGCAGAATTGATATTATCATTTTCACTTAGCAAACTCCGAGGCTCCGCAGATAAATTAAAAAACAGGACAACCATTGACACATTTAAATCACGCTCATAATTACGTATTTAATCAGCGTAATTTTCCCATCTAGGTAATTAAAAATTAATTAAATATCTTTCATACACAGCGATGCAACATTTTGCCTCTCTCACTCTTTCGTTTCTCTTATTTTTTTTTTCATATTTTCTTTACTCCTTTTCTGTACTTCATCTTGCAGTCGGATTTAAGAGAAAGATTAATCTCTAGATTAAGTTAAGTTGAATTCCTCTCGTGTTTTTGGGATTCGGGGAGGGAATGCTCAATTGCAGACATGCTCCTCACGCGTGTGCCGACATAATTCGCACTGCACCCTACAGCACCATACAAATCTGCATTTACACTTTTCCGTGACGTCGCGCACTCGAGTTTGGTAACCGCGACCGCAGCAGAGCAGCCGACAGCCGTCCAGACCCATTGAGGTTCGGTTGCATATTCGACCCCTTGTTCCTGGTATTCCTAAACTGTAATTGAAGAATAAGAATGAATTTAAAGCTGATTTTATTCCTGAAATGAGCTTGAGTTCATATTATTCAATGCATTCACATGAAGGGATATATTCGATTAAAAAAATCAATATTTTACATACTTCCGGCGAAATGTGGTTTATCAATACATAAATTGAATTTCCTTTCGAATATTTGTGATTTTCTTATCTCATTTAAACTGCACGTAAATAAAATCGCTGAAACGATCGATTCGATGGCTTGTTCTTCACGAAATTGGTGTATTTTCATACAGCTTAGTCTGGTCGCGATGCGGTTCACTACCTCCGTAGGGATTCGCCGCCGCGTTATTTAGGCTAAAGCTCTACCGAATTCATTCTACACGGTTCGAGCGCGTTTAGCAAGATTCCGGGAATGTCCCTACATAACGGACCATTTCATTTAACGCGCGAAAAAAATAATTTGTCTGTCGAAAATAATTTCTCCTCTCTGTGAAATTTAGACATTATATTATTGTCAAAACTATTAGAATTCTTAGGCAATTCCCCTCGAAAATTCAAATGTATTCTCGTTTTTTTTTCGAATTAACCAGTCCATCATAATTGTCAAAAAAATTTTGCAATGGAATTCCTGAAAAGTTAATTAATCAAATTGAGATGAAAAACATCGGTTTAACGGTAAATATTCCTCATTTGAATTTTACCGATTGTCCATTAAAGAATTTCACCATTTTTTCATTATGAGAACATGATAAACTCACAAATGAGCATAAACGTGATTCACAATATTTATTATCGTTTTTCAAGCGAGTAAATTTAGAGTTATTCCCCCATAAATTCAACAAGTTATTTAATGAGTCTGAAGACAAGTTTGCAAAGTATGTAAAAGTAATGAGCAATGGAGGAAATAAAGATAAATGACTTACGTGAGATTTCGCTCGCAGTAATCAGGACTATCTTCGAGATACACAAGATCGGTTTTATTTGGTCGTTTGAGATCAGCACGAGCCGGCCTCAGTCTGGGTTGTCGTCTTCCGCCTTTCTGTGCCACACGTACCATTGCGGCGCCCTCGTGAAGGGCTGCCAGGGCTGTGCCTGCCATTCTGAACACCGGGAGTTTTCGCCAGCACACTCTCACACTGCACGAGCCACTCATCCCTAAAAAAACATTGAATCAATCAGTTTGAATAATGTAATTTATTATGGTTCGAATGAATCCTGTCTCTTCCTATTTAAATTAGTTATCAAGCAAACAAGGAGTCAGGACAGGGTCCTATCAATTCATTGGCTTCTCGAATGATTCTACAGAGTTTAAATAAATCTAAATAAATCTCAATAAATCGTTCCACCAACTCACTCACGAGTAAATTAAATATAAAAATCAACCTATTCATCTATGTACACAATTTCGTCGACGGTTTCCCTACAATTGATTGAGAAATTACCTCAGCATGACCTTAAAAAAATGGTTCGTTCAAATCTATTTACCAACTACAGGGAAATTAACTTGGCAGTAGTACGTGTTATGGAAATATTTCTATATATTTACTTGTGGTAAATATATTTGCCAAAGCAATTTTTTTCTGAATGCACTCGCCGTTGAAACGCCTCCAGGAGTGGGGTATAAGAACAGCTTTAATAATCAATTTGACATCATTACCATGACACTTGCAGACGCGTTGCATCCTAGAGCGCACAGCCCGTCTTCCAGCCTCACTGTCATGTTTCCTCATGAGTTGTCCCGCAAGAGTCTTGGGTCCCTGGACCACCCCATCCTTCACCGGCTCTTCTGCACCGTCCGACCATTCCCTCGAGAGTTTCTCACCAAAATGTATATCCTGGAAATAGCAAACGAGGTCAGTGCATTGTCATCCCAAAGTACTCGAGAAAATCCGCTGAACAATTTTGCGGAGAGGGATTTTAGGACAGTGTAAACATTGTTATCTGGGTTTTATCCCTTCCCCGGAAACTAGTGTCAGATACATTTCAACCCCGGGTTGAAGACAAATAGCTGTGTTTCAATCCACAAATGTGAGCATGTCAGTGACAGACCAAAAACCTTGTAATATCTCGGAGGTTCTTGTCGAGAGGCTCGAAAAACATTGTACGGGGAATACCTGAGAGGGTTGTTGCAACTTAACAGGCTTATACTCCCCCTTCCCCGTGGATTCTACAGGGGTTAATCCCCCTTGTAAGCTTGGCAATGTCTACAAGGGGTCACCTGCTCACGTGAAATGCATCCATTCACCGTTGACACACGACTTTTCAGCTCGTTGATGTGGAACGATGGAATAACAGTCAAACAAAGATAAAAATTGTCTGATATCCCTCACTTCTTGCGTTTCAATATTTTCGATGGGAAAATATTCTTGAATTAGAATTATTATGATAAAGATTGATCTAGGGATAGGCTGATTTCGGTGATTTATTATAGATTTAGAATTCACGACAGGCTTCACGATATTTTTTTGATATAATTTGAACCGATTTGCTGTTGAGATCTTAATCTCATTCTGATCTAACAGTTTTTGAAATATTATGGCAATTACTTATGACAATATAAAAGCGCATTTTTTTCTTTTAGAAGCTGTGACAGGCGGCAGTACTAATTTTAAAAAATATTATGCATTAAAGAACCAGAGACATGAATTCAGAGCCAAATGAAGGGTAATTTCTGATCAAATCTCTGATGTTCCTGGCGCATCCTTCATCAAAAGTAAAGAAGCAGAAGAGGATTAAGCAATCAAATTGTTGAACAAATAGATTAAATTGCAACGATGACTTTCATGGAGTAAAACTGCGAATTTTGCAATACTAATTAATAACTTTTAACTAAATAGCCCGACGGGGCTAGCGCACGGCGATGGTGGGCCAGTTTCGGTATGAGGTGCTACGCATGAGGAAAACACCAGGAATTAAAACTTAGAATTCCGCAAATGGATTGCAAACGCGATCTCTGACTCTGAGCGTCCAGTATTTTTAGTTTTCCACATTCTCAGGCTGAAAATAGTAATTTCATGATATGATCTCTTCACGATTTGAACATGATCACTTGTGAGAAGTTATATCGTCTGCATCCTTATGAGTATTTTTTATCGCAAGCGATTTATCAGTAGGAGATGAGAGTCGGTGATTTTATGAAATTTTATATTTCTCTGACAATCAGCGAAGAAATTACGCGCGGGGGTAAAGCGTAATTCCGTCTATCCCCAGAGGGTTAAATCTATATTTATTCATCCCCAATGAATCGCATGGTCTCCGTATCATCCACAGACACCGCTATTATAGAAGCAAAGACAATAAACACCGGGTGGGATATTCGCTCAGTCTTTCATTGAAAAATCATATTATTCTACAAATTAGCAGTCTTACCTCACTGCAGCCACCCCACTGCCAATTATTTGGATGACGCGTCCTCACTCGATTGTCACAAGAGCAGTCGGTGAGTTCGCCCCTGGAGCACGCTCTGGTTACGCTGTAAGCGACACCAGCTGCCGATATTGCGTACACAAAAGCAGCTTCACGACTGTCTGTGGAAATTAATACATCCAATTATTTATTGATTATCCACTCGATAAACTGGTCAACAAATAATAGAAAAGGATGATCGTCATCACCTATCGCTATTCTAATTTTCCTAATGAGCTGGTGAATGAGAGTCATAGAGAGTAATGAAATCAACTAATTAATGAACTACTTATATGGTTTGCTTTATCTGCAATTTAATTACAGAAAAATAACATGGAAATTGATGGCTAGGTGATCAATCATTGGTGGATATGCTAATGTTTTTATAATTGATGGGTGTCGTAAGATGTTGTTTATTATTTAGACCCCGAAAAAATGAGAAAATTTACGTTTTTTAAAATCCGGGATTTTTTTCCAATAGATTGTGAGGTGAATGGACTTGATTGAATTCAATTGAATTATTCTTTGAGAGTTTTCATCTCTTCAGACATGAAAAATTTTCCACCTAAATATTCCTCTGTGATATTGCCTCAAAAGTTATCATCCACAGCTGGGAAGAAATTATTTTCGAAAATGAACATTGCTGATGGACCGATTGATTATGAAATGCATCAAAATTTTCCACTTACTGACTAGCATAACACCGCCAAATATATTCTCGGGATTTTCCGGTGAAATTGAACAGTTCCATCTGGCCAAGCGGAACTGGTGTTGGCACTCCTCTATCGCAAGCCTAGCCCCTGCACTTATTGCCTGTAAACGACAGAAATACAAATTACTCAATGAACAGAGACTGTTTATTTATTCTCCTCTCCTCTTTTCATCTCTTTCCGATATTCTCCCCATCCAATTTGATTGCGCAACATCCGTTCCTCTCAGTTTATAGTCCTGGCCCACTGAGTCCCATGTTCTCCTCAAAATTAAAAGGCTATTTAGCCTGTTAATTTGACGCCAGAAACATTCTAACTCACTTGAAACTCTGAATATTCATTGAAACTTCTCCTTTTCGAGAAACAGCTATAGTCTGAGAAAATATGTGAAAAAAAAACGGTGGGACAGTGGTCAAAAGACCCTTCACACTTTTCATGACACGAACGAGGTTTTTACATTAGGCAAACAGGCTTTAAAAAAATTTTCGGCGTGAGAACATAAAATAAGAGAAAAAAAGGAGGAGAAAAAAAAACCACAACATATTTAAAATATTTGTGAGAATGTTCACGATCGATAAATTAAAAGCGATATTAAACGTCGACGATTAAAATTCTTCTCGTCTTATTGAGGTGATTTTTTCCCCTCTCATTTTATCATTTTTTCACTGATGTAAAAGCTCGTGCGAAAGATCAGAGGAGGGAACTACAGATATAAATGATCGTCGGCAGTGCATCAGCCCGTTACGCCCAGGGCTTCGCGTTCTTTTTTTTCCCTTCATTTTCTCCTTTTTTTTCACCTTTTTCATCAGATACGGTTGAGCACAACTCACCTGAAGAATCGGAGGCGAGCGTGAACATATCCCCTGCTGTTTGACAGTCAAGTGTGAGCTCTTGCAGTTCCTTTCGGCGCTGGCTGGACCAATGACACCAGCGCCAATCTTTGGCGCACCGTCGGGACCGCCTGGTACGCCCTCAGATCCAGCTATTCCAGGCTCAAGGCCCAAATACCTGAAAAAAAGTGAATAGAAGATGTGAATGAGTGATATCACATGATTAAGGATCCATTTAGGAATCAACCTTTGTGGGGGAGACGGAGGGGGATGAAAGGAATCGGAAATAAAGGCAGGGGGAGGTGGAAAACCAATTAGGAGGGGAGAACCAAGTGCGCCAAAACGCAACTGTATAATTAGAGCAGGCGGCTCTGGGGCCTCAAGATTACAGGTCGGTGAGGAGGAGAATCTCCTCGCTAAATCGCTCGCGGGCTCTTTTAACCCAAAAATGATGGGACCATTGGGAAAGGGCAGAGGAGCGGGGGAAATGCTGAGGTTTACAGTTCTCAGATTTTATTGAAATCGATAATCAATTTTTGTGGCTTCTTTTGATCAATTCTTTTCTTGTGAATTGGTTACTGTTGCGGGACAATGAGGTGAATGGAGTGAGGGGTTGGAGAGGGGGAGGGTAGGTTTTTGGGGCAGGAAATGTAAAGGAATTTTGAGGGTTTTTAGGGGAACCGTAAATTAGTTTGTGGTGACATTATTATCAAGATGGTGAGAGATTCTTGAGAGAAAGTGTTGGGAGAACGCTTTCGTGGGGAGTTTCGAGAGCCGGAAAGGCATTTTGACTGTATGGAGAAATGTCTTGTGAAAAATTTTTTTCATCATTTTTTGCGCTTTAGTGGAATGGTATTAAGGGATTGCTTATTTTCCTTTCAGTCCTTGGAGGGAAAATTCTTGAGTTAAAGTAGTTGATAGGTCATTAGAGAGAAGATGTGAAAGAGTATGGAATTTTTAATCCTGAGAACTCCAGGGGAATCAACGAACTGAAAAATGGAATTTTCATTCATTCCAAGTTCTGCAATGAATTTCGTATGCCGCAAATTGACGACAGCGTCAAAACTCAGCAATAAATTCCCACACGTCAAGTGCTGCAATTCAAAATATTACATTGCAAAATTGCTTCTTCGAAATGACTTAACGGTTTACCATCTCGCAAAAAAGAAGAGCCAACTGGAATGAATGAATTTATCTGATGCGAATGAACTTTTTTCCAAGTGCAAGTATTTTTATTGCTCCTCTTAACGAGGTAAACGATCATTTTATTGGTTTCAACTACTTGTTGTTCAAGGCCCACTCACAGACTGCCCCCCCCCCCCGGGAATCTCAGAAAGTTACATTCGTGTTCATCTGTACTTGAAGTATCTTAAAAAAGAGTCTGTTTGTTTGACGTGCAACTTTTACGACTCTACGAGTGCACATGAGACAGTTTAACGCGCAGTCTGACGAATTCCATGTTTCTCGTGTATTTCCTGGATGTAAGGGTGGTCTCCATGCTCCAACTTGAAACAGACAAAATATTCAAGTGAAGACATTGACTCTCCCCCTCATTTTCTCCCGCATTTTAGCCACAATGAACGGAGCATGAAGAATCAAACGCATTAAAACGTGAAAGTTAAAATTTTATGCCTCCGTATGCAGCAGCTTTCACCCCACTTTATTGATCCTTTTTTACAGTATTCTCTTTTGAACGTCAATAAACAAAACCCAGAATCGATAATACCGTAGACTCCATACCTCCACAGAACTCAATCCCCGTATAAACATCAAGTTATTGGTGTTTTGGATTGTATCGGTGGGAATTCAATGTTTATTGACATATTGGCTCTTAAAGGCACCTGTCTGAGAGCACTGGATCACGCTATATTGGAATCAATAAGCCTCCAGGATGCTCATCTTGGGTATTCGCTGGAACAACTCGGGGACTTTATTGAAGCGAATGAAAACAAGCGCTTTCGTTGGAAAGCAAAAATGTCGCAAAAGAATTTTATAGTCTAAATAAAAAAAAGGATATGATCGAGACATTTCTCTGAGTGAATTGATTTTTACGAATATTACCACATTAGAATTTTCCACAATTAATGAATAATCATTTTTTCCGACACTCGTTCGAGAATTTTTCTATAAACCTTCCCCCTATGCATTGCACGGGTCAATTAGAAATGACAGTTGACAGTGGTAATGAAAAGAAAATGAATCGATCGTTCCAATTACAAATGAGAAAACGATGAATGCATAATCGATCCGGAATGAGAGTAGAAACAAAAACAAAAAAAAATGTAAGGAGAAAAAAAAAGGGAAGAGGCCTCGTCCCAAGGGTTAATAAGAGGGGTGGGTGGAGACAGCTCGACAAAGCGCCAAGTGGATGAGAAAAAAATCCATATTCAGATTCGATGACGCATTCCATCCACCGAGAATTTCTATTCATTATATTTGTGAAAAAGGATAATAAAGGCGAAATAATTCATGTATACAATGATGATTATTATTTCGAGAGAAGCTTCCCTCACGGAGATGGCTGGCAGGATGGGGGTGAGCATGGGTGGAAGACCAGAGGTATCCTGTTGCCGTCATAACCACGTCAGTCGCGTGCTTTGTTAATGCGACAGTGATAGGGCCCATTTACCTCGTAGGATTATGAGCATTCAAAAAAATGCGGGAGAATAATGGGGTTAATCTTGAATGGATAACAATGGCAAGTGAAGCGTGTGAAGGGAAAAGGCTTGCGGAGGTTTAGAGGAGAGATTTTACTTTTCCGAAAAAATCCGGAGTATTTCTGGACTCCGGGTGAAATTTATGCGAATGCAATTTTTAGAGAGGAAATTTTCTGAAGAATAAACTGCGAAGGGCCGAAATTGTGTAGATGCTTGCAATTTCCTTCTTCGATTTTTGCGATTACGGAGGGGTGAAGCAATACAATCTGGAGGTAGATATGTCATTAGAGTTGAAAATTCTTTGCAATATCTATGTATCAGAAACTTTCTCCCCAACAATTCTCTAAATTTGCATCATTATCATAGATAAATCTTGTTGTAATTTATCACCCTAGGACTGATAAAAGCGTAAATAAGTGTACATATGAGTAATTGAAGTTATCAAATACTCCCCGTGTCAAAATGTTAATTTTCTAAGCAAGTCAATTTGTCTAAGAATTTCTCTTCAGCAATTCACAGAATTAACTTTCTTATCAATCAACAACCATGTTTCAATTTATCATCCGAATATTAAAAATTCCGATCAACTCTCGACATCGATTTATTGACTGTGGGAATTCGTATGAACGTCAGTGAATTCCGCCAGGAAAATCACTCCTTGTAACATTGAACTCCTGAACAATTCGTTCAGAGGAAAAACCATAAAATTTTAAACTCAATAAAAATTCAATGGTATCCTAATTTTATAGCGACGAGAAGTCATGAATATATTTTCCTTCGAATTTTTCCTGATTTCCATCAATTTCCCTAACTACCTATTCAATTATTGTTTGTCTATTTATCATGTGTCGAGAGGCAACACCATAAAGTCAATTACCGGATAAAATGATTGCGTAAAATATGACCAGGTACGATCGAATAATTTAAAATTATTAAAAACCCCAAGCGGCAGCAACATGATACATAACAACATAAAAATGCAGAACTTGCAATACCCAGCACATCATCAATTTACATGATTTCAAAAATAAAATCTTCCTGAACATTCAACAATTTTTCTGAAGCTGATGACTTATTTCTCTCTTCCATTCCGCAAAATTCTTCAATAGTCGTGGAAATTCGACTTGTCCCCATCAAAATGAATTATCATACGGCTATTCAATTTTTACCAAACGAATCATAGAATTTACGCGGCGATTCGTTAAATACCCATTGCAACTCCCACATACCATAAAATTGTTATTGAATTATTCCCACTGCCGCGCTCGAAATATATCATCTAAATATGCAAAAAAATATTGCAATCAAGTACACACATTGAGTAATTAAAACCGGCTACCAAAGGCACATAATATCGATCATCGATCTAAGAAATCCGTGAAACGTGTTTTTAACCATAGCTACCAACGAACAGTAAAGGAAGCCAATCACGAGAAATGCACGGCAATAGCCCCCCCCGCCCCCCTTCCTCCAGGACACTTAACTGGCCATAATCTCAGCTGGATATCCCGTTTGTACAGGGCAATGGATATAGAGAAGACCATGGCTATACTCCGGGCCCTCCTCTGTCCACTGAATTTTATTTCTCCTCTGGTGAGTTTTCGATCCCCCTACCCCCTAACAACCCAACCACCGACAGATCGAATTACCTTGGCTAATGCCTTCTACGTTCCATCCGAGACTTGCACGCATGTTATACATGTACCTGGGGACTCGATATAATGTAGTATAAAGTGGTGAAAAAATATTTTGCCTTTTCTCTTCCTTTTTCAGGATTAAGGCCAGACTGTCGGCAGTTTAACGTCTTTATCGTTTGTTTATTGCGTTGAAATGAAAAGAGATGAATAATTTATGCCAATGGAAATTGATTTCTGTTAATAAAAAAAATACTCAACTCGTATACGGCTTCCGAGGTAATTGTCATTGATTATTTCCTCATTCGTGGAGTTGATTTGCATGAAGAAAATTTATCACACATTGTTCAAAAAGTTTTATCCAGCGAAATCAAATCATTAGGCGGCTGGAGAAAGTTGCGATTAGTTATCTCAACATCGAATATTGGGTTTCAATTGATAAGTGAAAAGGCTGATGAACGCAAAGTGGTTGACAATGTTTTCTGCAAAAAAAAAAACATGTCTGATTTATTAGAAAACTATCTGTGCAAGACATTCATGATTTTCTTCACTTTGTAATGTTTCGTCAGGCATTTCACGAGAGCGTGACACGCGTGACTGGTCTCTGCTCTCATGCAGAGGTCGAGGTACAGCGCGTACATACGAATCCGTAAAAACCTGAAGATTGAAATTGCAATGGGGATAAACTCAGCTGACAAATCACTATCCTCTGACTATAACTCTCAGTAAAATATACGAATGGAAGAATGGAAAAATGGTAATTAAACTGAGAGGTAAACTTAGAGTCACGTGGGATTGTCCTTTATGTACGTTTCAATGAGTTGTGTGGATTAATCCCTCGTGGTGAAGCCCCTGGGATATCAAGTAGAGTGTAGGTACCCAGTGCCCTCACAGTTTATCTCGACGAGTCAATACACCATACGTCAAAAAGGGACAATGTCAACAGATGAAGAAAAAATTGAAAGGAAATCATTCTTTCCTGGATTTTAATATTTTTAAAATTCAATACTTTATCTTCTGGATGATTATTTCATTATTTTCACTATCCAACAGGAAGGACGTGCCCCTGTTGAACAATTCGGGCTTCATGATCCCAATAATCATTATTTTAGAGAATTTTAACAGCTGGGTAGGGAATCTTAACGACTGATCAATTCATGTTGAATTATTTGTGACAAAATAAATTGACAGGCGGGTCTTGCAGGATTTCTAAGTTCTGTCAAATTGCTATCATTGCAACTAAAGAGAAGTTAAATTATTACATTCTTTGAGTTCAATAAATTATAATTATCAAAGTGGAGCTAGATAGCGAGAGTATATATTACATTTGTAAACATTCCCATAATCATTTGTATCTTGATAATCAATCAACGTCTCGCCTAGAAAATTTTGAAATAATTTATAATTTGTTGTTAAACCTGATCCGTTATAAAATCGACGAACATTTATCGAGAATTTAATAAGCGGTTATGGTTAATTAATCCGTTATTAGAACAAATAAATCATTTCACTGGCTTATGAGTACGTTGAAGAGTGATAGTTTATAATAACATTGGCTTACAACCGCGAAACCAACTGTAGTAAAAAAACCGAGAAAATTGAATGAATTTTATTGTTGAATAGTGCTCAGATGGCGATAAATTCAAATGCAATAATAATTGAAACCCCGGCTAATCGGTTTTAACTCCGCAACGACAATAACCGAAGAGCCCCAGCATAGTTCAGAGATGACTAAAATGCAAATAATACACAAGCCAGATATGTATGCAAATTGTGTACGTGTATATGACCACTCGAGTTGCCTGAGAGGAGGATTGGGTATTACACCTCGAGCTATTCCTCTCCCGTTTTCACGCCCGAACGATACTTAACCCCCAGTGTGTACCCTCTCGTCTCTCATTCATTTTTCTTTTTCACTTTATGTTTGTATCTGTGAAAGGCTGAACCAACAAGAGAGCCCTGTACAACGATATGTGCACTCACTCGTTTCATCCTCGTTTATTATTGCGTTTGGGGTATATTCGGGCATCTGGTAATATTTGACATTGGCAAAGAGGGATAAGGGGATGAGTCTTACTGTCAACTGGAAGAAACGATTTATGAGGTCTTAAAATGCTTATTGATTTTTGGATAAAATGTGGGGGATTGACTTTTTCGGTCGGCTGAGCGGAACAGGAGAGAAACTTTTCGTTCCCTCCTCACAGAGAAAGAAGGGGTTCAATGAAAATAACAAAATCCTTTTTTCATGGATTACTTTGCGAGTTATGAATGTCAGAAATGGTGATGTTGATTTTGAGATAAATAATCTGCCATAAAAATCAATTGGCCATTGGCCTGATCAATCAATGGACGTCTCCAGCAAAACGCCCCTGTCCACCGTCTGATACTATCTACTTCCAGTGTAATTGTTGGGCTCTCCAGATGTTCCAATCAAATTACGTGAAAATAAACTGTGACTCCAGGTGGAGCAGGCATTGATCAGAAGCCAACCCTAGCATTTTTTTTTATAGTTTCAGGGGAAAGGATTCTCGGAAATAATCGATGCCACCCGGTGTCCGTCTTCCAACGAGGGTCTAAAAATGTGGAGTAAAAAACAACATAATGAAGAAAGGTATCTCCACCTCGTGGAAGCCAATTTGAGGGTAATTTTGAGTGTCTTGAGTCACTCAGAATTATTATCTCTGGATAATCAAAGTGGGCAATCCTCTAATGGGCTTTGGCAGGCCGTTGGCGTTGAAAAAAACCTTCGTGATCGTAGTACATATATAACTGACATAAAAAATATAGTTTTTTTTTTTGGAGAAGGGGCTCGTACCGGCCTCGATACCCGAGGCATTTCCCACGCTGTGTACTCACGTGTTTCATAATGAATTTGTCAATTAATTTGATTTTTATCCCAATGAACTGCAGGGTGGGCCCAGCCTGGAATACAAATAACCACCACTGACTCGACAATCAACAACTGACTCGTATGCTTTCGATATCGGTGGAGGGCCATTAGAGGGGGAATATGGATGTTGCCCGCTGGCTTTACACTCCGCCGCTACTGTTTTGGTAGTCAACTGTATCTCATCTCCCTGTCCGTGCCTGTTTCATCCAGGAGATGTCCATTATTTCCGAGCTATCATCGATATTTATTGGGGTAGTGTTAAGAAGGTGAGAGACGGCTTAATGACCGAGAGCTCTTCAGGGAGTTGTTCGGTAATTATTAATTACCTCAATTTTGGAAATTCAATTACGTTTCGAAGGGCTTCGTGTAAAACGATCTTTGAAATTTCAGTCGTACTTCGATTTTTATAGTTTACAGCAAACGATGAGCCATTAGATTTGAGTATAGCACACCCGTAAATTGAATTTCGAAATTTTGAAATTTTGACGTCGAAGTTGATGAAGACATTCTGACATAACTGATGATGGAATTCATATTTGCAGTGAGTTATGCAATGTTTAGTCACATTTAAAAATAACGTAAAATTACTCAAAAGAGGGGAAATGATCTCGATACGAGAAGATCGATCCCCGGAATCAATAAATGAGAAGAAACTAATGATCAAACATTTTCTCAATATCTAAATTTAATTCCCCTGACAGGAAGAGGTAAATATGAAAACCCAGTGACGTTTTACATGAGATGGTAGACATTAAACAAATCCCAGTTTGTTGTCATAATTTTATTACTCATTTTTTTTTTGTCGGAAGTATCCAAGGAGAGAAAACGTAATGGGCAGTGTAGCGTGGGCGCTGAATGGGCAATTAGCATACTCGTGCGATCAAAGACTCCCCAAACGTGTGTGACAGAAGCGTGGCTGGAAAATTAACGGCTGCGAGTAAGACGACAGGTCACACCGTTCTCTCATTTTTTTTTATTCCCCTGCAATTTTGCTTTCTTTTTGTATCATCCGTGGGAGAAACTGGACAGTTGCCTTGGCAATAAATTAAACACGCCACGCGCATTTGACACTGCGGTGATGTCAGTCTTGCTCCCGGGGACAAGATGAAAATGACACTCACATGTTGGAAGTCCTCTCAACCATTTCGTGGAAATATCTCACTTGCTAAATCACGTCTTCGATTACACTTGCACGGATTAATCGTGTTAAATTGCGGCAATTATCATGCTTACGACGAGCTATTTTTAGAATTTCCAATGATGAAATGCGTAATGGGATGCGTGGAAATTGCTAGTTTTTAATTATCAAAATTATTTATTCCACATGGGAGTAAATTCTCAGTGGGGGATTGACATGAAGAGAAATAGTCTGTAAAAATTATGGACTTGAAGATTCCATCACCGATGGGGAGATCAAATCGGGAGATTTAAGTGACCGTATCGTAATTTTTCTCAGGTGATTCTTTTCCCTAAATTAATTAATCATTTGCCGATTGAATCGACCTGTCATTCTTCTGAATCCCTCATCACTATCGCACGGCTAAAGACCACTGATACAGCTTTAAAAAAAACTTCAAGATCGTTAACATCACCTTCGAAAAAACTCGAAACATAATTTGCAATAAATTATGAGCATAATTTGCCATTTACTGCCGTACGTGGTTTTTCTCTTCAATTTTTTAGTGCGAGGGAACAGATGGGACGTATGTATGAAGAGGAGGAGAGGCCAGAAGGACTGGTAACACGGGTCATTGAGTCTCTTTTCCCAACTTCAATAAGAAAGTCTGATTAACTTTTTTGTTCATGTATTTTCTCTGTCTCGGTGTCTGCTTACCCCTCAAGAGGAAAACTTGGGTGATTTCATCTCGATGGAAACTGCTCAATTTACCAGGATATTCTTTCCCCCCAATTATCTCTGTGTTTACCCCCCCACCACTACTCAACTCAGTCTGGGCACCTCTCCATTATCGTCAAATATGAGTTTGACCAAAATTTTGATCTTTTCTCTTGCGCATGTGATCATTTGAATTCTGAAAAAGTTGGAGAAATTGATTTAATGAGTCGAGCGATCAAAAAACGACACTTTTCTTTGGAAATAAGTCAAATTCCTTTTCTCCCTGTTTCCGGAGATGGTTATTACGAGTGGGGGCTAAAGGGTGGCCTCTTGAGGGCTCTTTGATCTTGTCAATGGTGACATCCGGTTGAAGATGCGGCGCCTGACCGAAAATTCTCGGTTCACGCCGGCCAACATCAAACGCTCTTTATTTTTCCCTTTTTCAACTTTTTAAACAGTTGTACATTACAGCTCAACGCAAACATTTGATACTGAACGAAAGAGAAAATCTGTTTGACAGCGCAAGACTGGACATTATGAGCTTCAGTGTTCAAAGTAATTGAACCAAAGATGAAGTACAAAAAAATTGTCCAGTAAAAATGAATGTTTGAGTTTTCTAAACTCCTCCCACATATTTTTTGCAGATTTGGGGACTTGTTAATTTAAAAAGAATTCGGTAGGAGTATAATTACAAAAAAAAATCTGCAATAAAAAAATTGTCTCAGTCTATAGAGTAAAAGTTGATCGATAAAAATTTGATTTCTTGAATTGAAAGAGTTGTACACATATTATGGAGATCCTACGCGAAAGAAATCTCTGAAATCTCCCTCACGCGAGCAAATGTTCATCGGATGAATTCATCAAACTCATCAATTTCGCCGTTATCTCAGCGGTTATCTGAAAAACAACAAAACCCGAAATTGGTCAATTCATTCTTCTGCGAGAATAAAAATCGCAGTAAAAGAAATGATGGCTCGCCAGCCAATGAAAATAAAATTCAAGCGAAAATATTCTGAAGAATCTGACTGAACAACATCCCATCTCCCCAGCGAGAGCTGAAAACAAGAATTACCCTAAAAAGACAGAGGCTCATTAACTACGCCTCTGATAGGGGCATTTGTCAATCTGATCGTCAGAGGCTTGATATCTTCAACTCCTTCGTCAGCTCGTAAAAACGTCAAAAAAATTACGGCTTGCCGGCAAATGAAAATAAATCGGACTGGACAATATCACATCCTCACAATCTCTAGCTCCATGAAATCCAGATCATCAAAGACGAGAGGAAAATTGTCGAGGCTCTGTTGGAAGGTCTTTAGAGTGAAATATCTCCTCACATGCAGTTAAACCATCTGATTCAGGTTATAGGGATGATTTGCCCCGCCAAAAGCAGATTTCACATGTTGGGAATCTTCTAAGGTCCTTTTTTTGAAATACCGAAAGCACGCTTAGGAGATTAAGATCTAATAAATTACCCTGACGAAGAACTCTTCGTGGATTCGACCGGATGGCACCCAACAACTAGTCGTTTCCATTCCTTTTTCAATAATAATAATCTCAATTGCCACGATGACCTACGGCTGGAAGACGGTGGATTTAAAGTATAATCTTCATTGGTTGTATTTTTGTTCGTCTAAAAAATATAAAATTTTCAAAAATATCATCAACAACGTGCCCCCATCGTCACAATCTCCATTTTCCCACTTTTCCATGAATTCTTTCCGTTATCACCGCTAACAAAACCGACAGTATAGCAATCTCTCGGACAATACATCGTCCATTCACTCTCTTCAATGCGCAAAAATACCAAAAAATAATAGCTTGCGATGTGTTCGGTTATAAAAGGATTTAAAGACGCATTTACCAGCCTTATAGGCACTCTCCGGAGTCAATGGGTCTGCGTAAGTTGGTTCGGTACAGCCTCGGCACACAGCCGATCCCCAAGATTTTATGGTGAACGCGTTTT
This sequence comes from Diachasmimorpha longicaudata, assembly GCF_034640455.1. NCBI lineage: Eukaryota > Metazoa > Arthropoda > Insecta > Hymenoptera > Braconidae > Diachasmimorpha > Diachasmimorpha longicaudata. The sequence goes on from NC_087225.1 coordinate 13,001,571, forward strand.
ATTGGGCGGTGGTTGGGGAAACGTTGGCTCTTGCAAGCGTCGGCTCACCATCAAAGGCTGAAGCGAAAAACCGTAAAGGCTAGTTTAACGGTGCTAACAGCGACCGTAACACCAAATGTATTACTATTTCCCCCTTTCTGACCATTATCTTACGTTTTTTTTTTCTCTCCTCAATGTCTGTCAATACCCAGGTGACGTTAATTTATAGAGATATTTAATTAAACACAGTCTAACACTCCTGATGGGGGAGGAGGCAAAGAGAGCATCGAGAACTGGAGATATGTACTTTTAGGTGGAAAGTGACTCGGAGTGGTCTCTAAATGAGAGGAAGTTTCAGCTGAATTTATAAATACATTCCATTTAGCCGTGTAGACGCTTACCAACGAGCCAGAACGCAACATCAAGATGTGGGAGAAGGGTTAAAAGGAGAAAAATTGATTTTATGTTTATGAAATGTCCCGGATACCTTGGCACGAGACTCTTCCTGCTGGAGGTTAGCTCGCGTGAGTTGGAGAGATGGATAATTTCCGAAAATAGTTGCTATATGCTTGAGGTGGGAGCGGCTCGTGTTTTCAGCAACGTGGAGGGGGATTATGGTGAGATGGGTACAAATTGCCGGATTTTGCGACTTTTTTTTTTAATGAGATGAGATTAACATTCTTTTTTTTCTTGAGAAAAAATTCTTAGATTCTATTCAGCTCCCTTCCCCTTCTGGGACATATTTATTTTTCTAATTTAAATGCAAAAATTGGGGAATTCTCGTGGCAAGATAAATTAACTCCTAATAGTGTTTTAATTAATGCAGGCGTTTGAACATTTTTATGCGTAATTTTCAGTCCTATAGTTCGCTGTGATCAAGAGCTAAAGAATTCCGCCCAAGAAGAAGGGATTAGGACCATATCTTCTCAGTAAAAAATTTCGATGCCGTGAAAGAATTTCTCCCAATTTTAGATGGCCAGGTATTACACAAAAACCTCAGTAATTGCTCTCGATAAGATCTGGATATAAACTTTCCTCTTGAACACGATCAGATAATTTTGAAAAATCAGGCGACACTCAATTAGTCGCGTGTAGATCGTTTCCCGATGAACTCTGATCCCCCGAAGCCTTTGATTCCAAAATTTTCTTCAGACGCATTCTTTCGAATCAATCATTTCTATTGTCAGCGCCCTGACTCACAGACATCCTTCAATTTTTTTCAACATTCCAAAAATTATAATACGAATTAAATCAGCGAGTTGTACTATTGGCTTCATCTTGTGACTCGGTCAGGAGGCCAGCTGATGAGAAATTACGTGAGGCAAAGATTCGCCGAATTAATTCATGCGGTAAACTTTGATGAATGTCAATAGGCAGAGCTTGACAATGCCTGCATGAGGAAAAAAATGAACGACTCATCAATTAATTCGTGTTACTCTACTTGTTATGGCCAGGAATTCAAAAATAAAATGTTTTATAATGGTGAGATAAGGTCTTAAAGAGCATGTCTGAAAGCCAGTGGAGTTGATCAGAGCCGATGGTGTCGATTCTCATTGGTAAGACTCAGCAATCCGTGCATGATTGACGGTGGCGTCCGATGAAATGCTCGTTCGAATGTGAAACGGTCCGTGAGAGGCTATATAAAGTGCATTCTCCAGGGAGAGAGGCTCCTTGACATCCACTGGAGCCCCTCACATCAACGAATCAGCATCATCCTTTTCTTTATTTTGAGATAACATGCTTTATTACCAACTTTAGAGTTTTAGTCAATTTTCGAGTCGTAAAATTATTTTATCTCGGGACTTCCAGGATGATGGTTAAACGTTAGAGAGGAAGATTGACACATTCTTTACAGTCCATTTCTCGCGTGTTGGAAGGTCGATGATATTTTTACTCGATTTTTTTAGCGGGAGAATAAAATGTGCAAGAAAAATTGGCGAAACTACTGCATCGACCTCTAAAAAAATGCCTGAAGTCAAATAAAAATTCCGAACTCACTGCGAATAAAAGAAAAATCCACGTCAGAATATAACTGATCGACTTTCCACGCCTCCTGAAATATTCAATCGCCTCAGTGTGTAAATTCGCGAAAAATGTAAAAAAAATCAATAATCACTTCGGCAAATGAGAGTATAAACTTTCCCAAAATTGTAAAAAGTGACTTGTCTCCACTTCACTACCTACATCATTACCAACGAACAAAAACTCCTCCTAATTAAGATGCGGAGCCGATAAAATACCCAGTCCAACTAAAAAATACTCTTTCCACTTGGGACAAATTATCCCTGATTGAATAAAAAAAATACATTGAATGTTAAAAGAAACATATTGATGAGAGAAAAATAATCCTCTCTCGCTCGCATAATGATGACATTGAGACACAATTTATCCCTCCAAACTAATTTCTGTAATTGAGGAATGCTCTTTAAGTCCCGATAAGCCACTGACTTAAAAAGCGAGCTGATCTTTTAAATTCAATTAAAAAAAAATCTCTAAAAAATATCATGAAGTCGGCAAGTGCAGTTCAGCTCTGCATCGAGCAGTGCAATTCCAGGGAACCCACTCAGCGTAATCTGCGACACACTGGAGGTCCCCCCCCCCTCCCCCCTCCTTACCCCAGCTGTAGTGGCGAGAAACGTTGAAGAAACGAACCGAAGCTCCAGAAGATCTTTTTCCTTATCTCTTACTGTCGGACGGTTTTCTTACACACGTATCCCGCCCTCAGATAGTTTCATACATATGTAACCAGGCTCATGTGAGAGGACAAGGGCGTCGGGTTGCCTGACTCTCAATTTCTCGTTTTATTCTCTTCCCCTTTCCTCCAACCCCCTCTCCACCGCTCTTTCTCTTTTCACCACCCCTCCTTTTTGCCATCTAATGAGGCACGTCGATTGCTCGAGTCTCTTGAGCTTATTTTTTTTTTTATTCTTTCTTTCTGGGAAACTGATACACATGAATTTGTCTCCATTTCCACTATCTGTTCTGTATACGAGGTAACATTTATTTGATTGCACCCGGTGATACCGTTATTACTATTATCAATTATCAGTCAACGGACATGTGGATATGCGAGTGGGGTGATGTATATTTATGGAAAATTATCGGTAATTGATATGGTGGGTGTAAACGGTGAATTCGTAAATGGGGGTGTGAGGAGAGTTGGATGAAATGGAGTAATTAATGTCGAGGTTTAGGGGAAATATTTTTGAATAATTGAAATGTGAGCTTGAGCTTTTTCTGAGGGTGGAGGGACATTTTTAAATGGAAATATGCAGCTCAAAACCAAGGAACCCACGGTGAAAAAATATTGCACTGCATTTGCAATGAATATTGTAAAAAATCAGGGTAACTTATTAATATTCTCACAGAATAATTTATCTCTCACTTATGATTCTCGTGTTCATCTAAAAATGCACTAGCAAGTCATTTCAATTAAATCACACCAGTAATTACCTCCTCAAATTACTACCGAGACCTTGATCAACATGAGCCAATCGCCTCCAGCAAATTCCCAATAATTGATTAATCAAAATTACAATAATAATTATAACAGTTTGAATGAAAAATTTTCACCCCCAAAAACGCATGACATTATAGCCCGAAGGTATGTTTAATATGGCCGATGGCAATATCCAAGCCACTCACAATTGCTCACGGGCATTTTCGTCGCTACTAGAAATGGAATCATGCGAAATAATACAATGGAGCAATGCGCCTGTGGCCCACTCAAAGCACCACGCTGCGTATACATCGGGGGTAGTACCCTCGTATGTACTCTTGCCTTGTTCGAGGCCCATCTCACTTGCTCTCATCAACAATAGGTATGTTTTAGCCGTGGTTATGCCCCTGGTACATACGCGGTAATTAGCAAAGAGGGTTAGTTAGCTAAGGGCGGAGCTTATGCGGGCCAATGCGGATCGAGGGTTTCCGGTTTCCTCTGCGTGAGTTCTTTCTTCTTCTCTTTTTTTTTCGAATTATGAATATGTGGATGTATGAGCGTTATTACCCCTCCCCCACCCCCTCTGTTATGCAACAGAACCTCTGGCTATTTTACGATTTTTCAAATTATTTTGTAGTCAATGATGAGAGATTTGATTAATGAGGGAATAACTATAACAACTTGAAAGATAAATTGAGATTGAACGGTCAGTTTGGAAATTGTGGGGGTTGAGCTTGGTTTTTATTTGTTGTGGAATTACTATACTCACAATTTGAATGTTAATTAAGAGGGGGTGCAGTCCGGATAAGAAATTGACGATAAAAATGGAAAAATTCATATTTTAAGAAATATTGTATTTTTAAGTGTCTTGAATGTCTTGTAAAATTTTTTAGGGGAAAACGAAAAATAATTCAGGCAGCGTATTTTGCAATAGGCAAAAGGGGTTGATTTGTAGCATAAATACGAAAATGTTTTTAGAAAACTTTTGCAATCTCTCTTAAGTGAGTTAAGTCAACTTGGTTTGTTTTACCGCTTCGCTACTGAATTGTATCAACATCTATCCAAATTCTACGCGTTAATTATTTACGGTTCTTTTAAGTTCGTGCATTCTATTCACAATTCGTCTCACTCTACTTCTAATATTTACTCATCTTGAAAAAAAATCTAGGGAACTTTGAAGAGATTGTTCGTATGAATTTCAGGTTTTCGATAATTACAGGAAATCAATGCTCATTTGAACGAGGAAAGATCATTTCATTTTTTTTTCAATTAGAGCGAAGTGAATAGAAAGAATTTAAAATTGCGGAGAAAATGAAACGAGTGACTCAACGTTGAATACACCCCAACGAAAATAAGCAATTTCAAAACCCAGTATGAGACTCTTGTAAAATTCAAGCAGTACAATCTGTGGTTTTCCTCATTTTTTTTTCTTGTTTTTTCCCCTGCGTTTTCTTGTTTGCAGTTTGTTTCTACTTTCTCATCTGTATGCACACGATATTTGGGTTGGTGGTGTCCCAGTGGTGATCATAGGAGGTAGGAGAAACAGCACGGCTGGTACAACATTCAGATGTTGATGCAAACAGAAATATGTAAGCAAATCGCTGTTTTGTCGGGGAGTATATACAACCCTCTCCCGTCGTCTCTCTTTGCGCCCCATGTCGAATGGAACCTGCTGGTGTCTCGCGTTTCTCTCCCCCTGGGCTCATTAAGAAGATCCCAGCGATTACAAAACTCTTCCCCCTTTCCCAGATGCGAGTCTTGTACATTTTAGAAAGACTCTTCTGTTGTCCCTCATTCTGCTTCTTTTTTTTTTGTTTAATGAGGGGCACCCCTCGGCTGATGTTACAATGGAAATTCGATCGCAGAATTAAAAAGAGAGGTCAACATTCGATACATCGCGGAGAGAGATGGCTGTAGTTTTGAATAATTGGTGGGGGATGATTGATTTTGTTTTAATAATTAAATTCATTTCAGCATTGAAGTGGCATCACTTTGGGGCTTGGTTTCAGAGTTAGTTGTCTTCATCCCAAAAATTTGTATTTATACGGAACGATTAGATAATTTTCGCGCGAAGGACGAATATCTAACACAGTCACTAATGGGCCCGGTAATTTTTATTGAAAAATTTCTCCTCTGCAACGAATAAAAACGAACTACCTATTCGTCCCACTCCATCAAGGTGAACACACGTGAAGCTTTAATTGGGATACGGGTTGGCGATTGGTCGGTGCCCAACAAAAAAAGGGTTGGGATTATTTTTCAAGTGAGGTATCCGCATGGTGGGTGTATGTGGCAGGGGTGGAGCGGATGAGAGGGCACTCGAGTAGGGAACGATAGTAGTGCAAACGAGGAGGAAAGATGGTGGTGGGTTATGGGTTTTTATTTGCAAAAAGCGAAAAATGGGGAGAGAGATGCCAATGATAACCGCACGTATACCGGCGTTTCGTTGGCGCGTGGTTTCAAACCCCCCTCGAGTGGCACTTTGGGCCCATGAACCATGTACTTAAAAAAAAAATGGAAAAATAGTAGGAGGAGAGAAAAAAAAATGCCAAGTGTAGGCTTGGAGGGAGTGGGAAGGACCTCGAAAGCTTGTTAGTGAGTTTTCCCATTTTTTAGCCGCACTCTTGACTCACCCCTGATGCTTTACTACCTCTTACCCCCACCCCCGACTACCCACTTTTGTACGTACTTTTATTTTTTTGAAACGACTTGTGGCCATTGGAACGTCGAGAGCACGTAGGAGTGGCCTAGTTATACTCAATCTCAATTTTGAATTTTATTTCAGTTTCATGTTCTATTGGTGAATCGGAGTATTACGAGAGACTTTTCGTGAAAATGACGGGAGTTGAGTTGTGGAGTAATTCGCCGGAAAAATTCTGCCTCGAAAGGTACAGTTTTTTTCTCTCAATTCAATAATATATTTCTTTATTTATTAAGAGCCAAAGCCAATCCCATGAATTTACCCCTAAATTTTACTGAATATTTATCTGTCTTTGTTATTAAAATCGTCTGATATCATTAATATGCACTGATGAAAAAATTAATGATAATTGCCACTAAACTGCACCCATTCCTCGACAAAATATCCAAACTAAATCCGAATAACCTGCTCGCTCTCATTCTCTGTCGTCGCGGTGTAAAAAATGATTCTTCATTTACTTAGAGTCGAGACTATTGGTTGCACCCCTGGTGGTTGTTTCTTGGCTCCACCGATCCGTGGAAAAATTATAGCGTATTATGGGGCACAAGGAGGGGGAGAAAAAGTGGATGAAAGGGCGATTGAGGAAATGCAGCGTGACGTATGGCCCATCGGCGTTGGGAATAGTGTATACGGCGAGGGGCATAGGGAGGAGGGAGAGGGGTCCACGGTGTTCACGCCTGGCGGCGATGAGGCTCGCCGTGAAAAATTCCTACGATTCGTTCCAGGTGTATATCAGGGGGGTAAAGCAATTTCTTGGGATATCGAGAGACGGTGGAAAAGTTGTGGAAAATAAAAGGTTTTCAGTGAAAAGTTGGGTCGGCTTGAGGTGACTGGGGCAAATGATTTTTTTTCCATGGGACGATATGAGAAGAGAGAATGGAGTTCAGGATATTGTTGATTCAGAGCCTGGGGAGATGTAAAAGAGGAGATGAACCCTTAGGGAAAAATAAAATGAAGTCAAATGAAAACAAACAAATATCAATGAATTTTTCGGCTGTAAATTCCAATACTATCGATTAATAAAAATTCATTCAATTTAATTTTTTTCCGCTTGGTCAAATGATTATTCAAAATGATTTGATATTCGTCGATTCTCTTACTAAATAAAAATAATGCTCTGTCATTTGAATACATCCCCAATATCTCAAGATATTCACAAAGTCCGCCATATCTTATCTCTCCTCAAAAAAGTCCAAAGAAAGGGGAAAAAAATCGTGTGAATCAGTGGTGATGCATCTCGTATTAGTCGAAAGAGTCGTGTCACGACCCGGTGGTTCATGCATAAATTAACTGTTTTTTGGTGCTCAAAAGCACGAGCTAATCCATCATAAATAACTCGCGTTGCAGATGTGTGTGGTTGGTTAAACTACATATACAGTATAACGTTGGATATAAAGCCAGGGATATTATTCCACTGTCCCCTAAATTATTTCGAAACGATTGTAGTAACCAAAACTCCCCCAGTCACCCTTCTGGAGCGCTTGGACCGCGTGCTGTTGCTGCTGCTGCTGCTGCTAGCTACCGCTGCTAGCTACAACCACGAGAATCTCCCTTTCTTCGTCATATAACTCTGCTCTGACACTGGGCAACTGGTGCAATTGTAAAACATACGCCCACTGTTTTAGATCTCTTTCGCTTTTTTTCCATTTTGTAATTCTCTTTTTTTTGCCTCGACAAATGTCGATTTAAATTCAAAACTCGTTCGTTCACCCCTGCGGGCGTAAAGCTTGGGGATGTATTCCCCTGTGTTGCTTTAATATTAACGAACAAGTTACTGCAACACCCTCTCAATACCCTCTGGACATTACGGTTGTAATAACCATCAATGTTGGAGGACATAAGGTGATCGAATTCCCGGGGACGGTTTATGGAAAAACGTTTTAATAATCCTTGATGGATGTTTATAATGATACAAATTTCATGGACAAACATTAATTATTAGAAAATACGGCCTTTAAATATCTAAGAGTGATCATTCCTCATATTTAAGTCTTTTGACACCTGCAGTCAATTTTTTCAGTCTTTCTAACATTTACAACATAAAAGTTTCACAGAAATTGAGTAAAAAATGAACTAAATTTTTTTACTGATCAAAAATTCCATCTTTGGTGTTTACCAAATTAAATAAAAAAAAATATCTTAACAGTTTAGTATAGAAATTTAAATTTGTCATTTACAATGATTTTTACTAGCTGTACCTTCTGTGCAATTTTTCAGTAAATAAATTGTCCGAGTATGAAGTATTCAAGTATTAAATTTTTCTGCAATTGCATGAGTTGCAAAGTACGAAAACCTATTCGAACTTGACATGAGCGCGTTTCGTTGAATATTCCAAGAATTTACCTTGAGAATTCAGAGTGAAATCTATTCCTGCATTCCAAATATACCCCGGAATTCACAAGCAGAGAGATACATTGAATAATTGGATTTTCCCCAAAAGTAGAATATTTTTATTTCTCCTTATTGCTGTCAACGCAATGCAGCCGCGTGTGCGCGTCTAGTTGTATTGAGAGAGGGGTTGGGCTGCACAACCCTTGGGTGATCTATGGCGAAAGATAAACCACGCGTTCAACAAGTGTGCTTGTTGGAGATAGTTTTCAGTACGTGTCCACCCGATTTTTCTTCACCTCCTCTCATTCTGCCAAAGATAAAGGCGAAATGAGGAAAGAAAAAAAACCCAATAAATCAACAACAAGAACAAGTGGACATTGACTCGTTGAATGAAGAAATTATACTGAAGATAAATCGCGGTATAAATATTTACGTTGAGATTACTTTGAGAATCATTGGGCTATGCCATCAATCTACACACGCGATCGTGTGACTGGAGTACTATATACAATGTACGGTATATACAAAAGGCATAATGATGCCCACAGAGAGGAGCGACGCATTTGTACTCAGTCAGTTGAAGATGCTTCAAAGAATTTTTTTTCATTTACAAAGCTGGAGATAAAGATGAGAACGATTGCAGAATGAAAATGTTTCTTTTTGTGAATATCTTCTCATTAATCTAGATCAGTTCATTCACACTTTCGCTTGTCTTCAAAGCATTTTTAAAGGTGAAATATTCTTTATTAATTTATTTCTCCGCTGCTGAAAGATGAGAAGCAGAATTTTTACAACTCGATTAACGATTTCAATGTTTCAAGGTTTACACCGAGAAAATTCACATCTATTTCCAGCAATTTGTTCACACCTCGTTTCACACTTCGAGTAATGTTTGAAGATGAAAAATATCTGTGCGATTGATCATCTTTACTCAAAGATAAAGATAATCAGAGCAAATATTATCCATTAAACTAACGATTTCCTTAATTCACGAATATATCTAAAGTGACAACAATCGAGTTGCACTTAAATTACCCTGAATTACTCCATTAAAATATCTTCTTTATTTCTTTGCTAGCTTCGAAGATAAGACCTATCAAATTCACTTCAATTATTTCCCCAATCTAACGACGGATGATAAAAATGCAAACAATCCTTTTGTGAGATTGAAAAATGAGCCGAGGATCTATCCTCTGAGACGCGCCGCAATCACCGTATTCGCACTTCATCTCCATTTCAAGGAATATAAAAAAACCCTAATGATAAAAATAACCCGTGAAAACCTAACGTCGTCGTGACGGCCTACCTCGCCACTGAATAATTTTACCATCGATCTAACCCACCTGAACAACCAAAAATCTCCGGAACAAAACGTGAAAAATATATTTTCTTCAATTCCAAACTAATACCTAAAACAAATCCTCTCATTTTCCCCAAATTTTCTTCGCATTTGTCTCCCTCCTCCCAAAGAATGTCTCCTAAACCCTTTATTTTCCCCCAACCTCATCCACAAAAATAAACTATACTTACATGGACCGAGGTGGACACACACCTTAAGCCCACCTAATTCGCCCTTCACGGTTTCGCAGTGATGGAAGACGAAAGAACGAAGAAAGTAAAACCGGCCAAACGGGCTTTGACTGTTATAGGGTCAGTTTTTCGTCTCAGAGAGAAGTAGCTACCTGTCGTACCACTCTAAGAAGAGTATGTATACAATTCCATTCGAGAATATTTCATTCTAAGCCCCTCAGGTGAAGCGGAGCGAGGCTGAGGGAAGATGGACCGAATCCACTCAAAAATACGTCAACACATAAGAAGAGACGAGGGGGCCTTTGCCACCTTCACCAAGCTCTGACTCCTCATCTCTTTTCCAGCACAAATGCGTGAAGCGGAATGTATACGCTCGTCGAAGAGATGTAACGAGAAAAGAAGAGGAGATGAGAACGTTTAGGAAAAAAAAAAAAAAAAAAATTGGGAGAAGCCAAAGTCGACAGTGAACTCGGCCGGATTCCACCTTCTCTCTTTTCACATATATATTTTTTTCACTCCTCTTGTTTTCCTTCGTTTTTCGTTTTTTCTTCGAGTTCCTACGTCGTCGTTATGACAATATATCTCGGCTGCCGTGGAGGGGGTAAACATTGCTGTACACGTACCCGTTGGAGTCCCGCTTGCAGCCCAAAAGCCTCGCCGCCCTCCTTTGTCGGAGATTTTTCGAGCGCGAGGAGTAGGGCTTAAACCGCAAATCTAGGCGGAGGATGGAGACGTGTCTCGATGGGAAAATAATAACAATCTTGGGTTTAGCCAGAGTTTTCGGGTTTTGGGGGTGAGTGGAGTGTTTGGGCATTCATAAGAAGATAGGGGAGGGATTAGAATTATGAAGAATGAGAGGATTTCGATTTAATTTGGACATTTGTTTTTTTTATATTAACCACTTTTGAAGACCAGCTACGGTGTCTATGGTGTTTTTGGGACAAAGTCGAAAGTTCATGAAGGAGATCAGGTTCGTAAATAGTCTGAGCGAAATTATGGTGAATGGAATGACACGTGTGACGTCAAATCTGGTGGGGTAAGAAGACGTGATTTAGCCTTTCTTTTTAACTTCCTCAATGGAGCGACGTTTGCTCATGAAGATAAATCTCCGGGAACAGAGATTTTCCAGTTTTTTAAAGTACTTTGCTGACAAATTGTTTGGCATAATATTGACATTTGACCTCGGAATTAAATCATCAATGTTTTGGTGCAATTAAAAATGTCTTTCCATAAATGAAATATTCCAGGACATTTCTTCAAATCGCGTTAGCATAAACTTCAGAGGAAATATCTAATGCAGAAAATATTGTCCTAACAATGAGCTGAGATGAGTTCATCGACTCCATGACATTCGGGGAAAACATCAGCCCCCGACCCTCCGAAACCATGAAATAATGTAACGACGAATGTAACGACTTTACAGTCAAATCTACATTCTCACATAGTCAAACGTTTCACCCAAGTAACAATACAAGTCGTCACGTACACCACGAAAATACACCGAAAATTCATTGATTATTTCCCTCAGTAACAGGGGACTAAACTCTAAATGTACATAAGTAATCACAAAGGAAGAAAAAAAAAGGAAATACGAAAATGGAGAGAAGCAAAAACGATAGCACAAACAGTCCCCTTCGTCGATTTCATATAACGCTTCTTTTTCCTCGTTTTTACGACAGTACAAGGCGGCGTGACCACACATACGTCCACGGGTTAGTTTTTATAGGCCTAATATATTATGTACATACATAGAATACATGTGTTATAACCGGGAGAAGTCTGTATGTCGGGGGGAAAAAGGAAGATTTCAAGGGGGGGGAGGGAAGAATCACCGTAACCAAAGAGTATTCTTTCGATATTGGGACGGCAATGGCCCCATAAATGAGAACCGATGGAAAAGGGCGATTTTCCGAACACACTCGCCAAGAGAAAATTTTGATAAAACTGTAAACGAAATGACACTAAATTTACGGAGTTCCATTGCTGCATTTTCGATTAAAATCGCTTCAAGATAACAATTCCATGAACAAGTCGATAAATCCCACAGATAAAATGTTGGTGACTGCTCACAGAAAGCTCTGCTATAGAACATACAAAACCACCCCCTCGAATCTGTTAAAACATCGATGAAAATCTACAAAACAATTTCGGCTTCTCCCCCGTCTTTCGATAATAAAAAAAACCGTTCATCAAATTCTGAAAAAAAAACGCAACACTGTATTTAAAAAGCTAAATTGTTCTGAATAATTCGGGAACGTTTATAGTTTTCCATCAACAAAGATACGAACAAAAATCCCATAAACCGATGCCAAACGAATTTTACGAGCAGAGCACTAAAAAAGGAAACCATAGGACAAAGAATTAAGAACAGATCTAAAACGAAATAGAATGAGGGATATTATCGCCCCCTCTTTTATTTAGTAGTGGCAACTTACCGAATAAAGCCACACATCCCTGCGTCTTAAAACGCATAAGAGGGGCAATATTACCCCCGTCAAATGACTTACCGGTCACACAAGAGCAAAAAGGGCGATAATGCAATTTTTAATCGCCGTCATAAACGTTTCCCTCTCACTTTTTGTCCTTCCCTACCTCTGTACGCTTAATAAACGTGCCTTTATTAAACCCAACGATTTTTCGCTTTTTATGACGGATCGTGCGTATACATATGGCAGCAGGCGAACATACCGAGTAGAGTAGAGGAATATAAAAATAAAAAATAAATAAAAAGAAATCTTTGGCTTTTTTTCGTCCCCAGGCTTTTTTCAAAGGGAGACTCCCTCTCTCAATAGTTAAGAATTTGCCATTGGCCCTTTGTCGTTTTGCAATGCCGGATATAACCACTCTCATGGGCGAATCTTTACGACGTCCAATCGTTTATTCTTATTTATTCTCTTTAACGGCTTTAGGTGCCTTTCTTGTGTATACATGTACCCACGTTTTCTTTACTCTCGAGCCTTTGGTTTGAAGAATAAGAAAAAGACATTTGCGATGAAAGAAGAGATGCTGAAATAATGTTGAGGAAAGAGACTTCATATACTTTTTAATTAAAATTATTTCATCCGTGAAATTGTGATTGATCAGAGGGAGTCGATAATCTTTACACCATCCGATTGGATACTTTCAACCAGAAGGACTTTGTGTACACAAATGACGGCCAATTTTCTGGAGCAAAACTTCAATTTCAGGGCCGAATATTGAGATGAAAAAAAAATTGAGATCTGAAAGACATTATTTCAGGCAGATCTTTAAAGCTGATGAATTAGGGAGGATATATTCAACTATATTTCCTCTACATTGTCAGCCTTAGATCATTTTGGAATTGCAACGTCTTTGGCAATGCCCATTGAGTCAGAGAAATGCCATGGAAAAATCATTTGTACTCGAAGAAGAGGCATCAATAGGTAGTAGCTCGTCTTAGAGTCATGTAACACAACCAAACGACTCATCGAATCTACTAGAAGACGACAAGCGAGGCAAACCTAACATTCACTATGCCGATGAGAGAGACAACGTAGCAATTGTCCTGATGAGTACTGTCAGACAAATACTGTTACAACATGATTGTCGACTTGTCTAGTCTTAGTCAATTGTCCTAGTCAAAGGAGACGATGGTCGTGAAACGCACCGAAAACCAACTCTTCATTGTGCTCTGATAGAGCCAAATATATTCTATTGTATTCTCCGTAGGTTACAAGATTCTCTTATAGAGCCTATAACAATTGTCAATCGCTTTTATAATTTCACTCACTCAATAACTATTATCAAAGAATTCGAGCCCAATAAATCGGATGTCGTTAAATCTACGTATCGATTGAATTATAAAAGATAATCAGACGGCCACTATCATGACAATAACTTACTAAACCAGAATGCAACTAACAAATCCCACTCGATAACATTCATATGAACCACTGGAGCATTTCTAAACGTTCAACATTGCGATTAGAGAAGCAATCAAACTCCAATGGGAGAGATCAATATTCTCCTAATTATAAAACAATAATATTCTTTATTATTTCAGGATATTCTTGCATTTAATTTGACTTATCCATTTCTCTCGAAAATTACTGTTTTTAAGACATATTAAGCAACATATTTATGTACAAAAATGTCGTTTGAAATCTCCAATTGCCTCTGAAAAATTATTCCTACGAACATTTCTCTCCCTGCATTCCTGATCCACCTCTTTCTCCATTGACTACAAAAACTCTCCCATCTTCCACACCCCTTGAAAAAAATTCCAAAAAGAAACCTCTCAAGAAATCATCATAATCACCATAGAGAAAGATGACTCGTTACACCACCACTGACGTCTCAAAACCCCCCAATTTGGAAAATGGATCACCTGCTGTAAACCCACTGCATTCATCCGCAATTAGCCTCAACCCTCACCTTAATCCCTCCCCCTCCCCTCCTTCCCCTCGCCCCTTCGACAAAACCAGAAAGAGAAACAAAAATAATCATCATAAATCAAGAATCCTCACCGTGCCCCCCGGCCCTCGGTGCAAATCTCCTTTCGTACCACATAAACACTGGAAGCCTAAAGAAAGATAGACTCGCCATCTCGCTATCCTATTTCTCCCCACCCAACTTACCCCACCCATTACAACCATATGTGAATTTGTCAGTGTGTAAGTGCACTTATACAGTCGGAGGGGGGAAGGGGGTCGATTAATCGGCCAAGGGAACCAGTTTGTCAGTAATAAAATCTTCACAAACGATCGCTTGACCGCTCGAGAGAGTGTGCCGCTCTCCTGCACTTCTTACATATCTTCTCCTCCCCCTACGCCCCCGCATTTCTTTTGTTTCGGATGTTCCTAGCTTCCGTGTAGAGGTATCACCGTAAAATAGGAATGAGATAAGAAATCAAAACAGAGAAAAAATTATCCAGTTTCAGAACACTCGGTCCTTCCTGCCGAACTCCACTCAGCAATTTCTTACGAAGATGGGGCAAAACGGGCTGAGTGAAATTCCATGAATTTGGTGTCATTTTGAAGGTGTTTTTGAGATCTTGAAAATGAAATCAAAATCATCGAAATCGCATCATTTGCTCGGGAGATATTCGAGATTCTGACAAGCCGCGTCTACGCCGGATTGCTCGTTAGTGGTTATTAATTAATGATATGTTTGAAATTATGGGAACCGAGTGGAGGTGCGTTGATCACTTACCACCAATTAGCTTCTGCGCCGTAGTATCTCGCAATCACGAGGATCATTAGAACGAGGAGTTTCGGCGTCACTGACTGCATGATTATGTGTTTGGCTGTTTTGTCGTGAGGTTTATTAAACTGGTAACACTTGACGGCGGTGAGAGAAAAACACCTTGCGAGAGGAAATCGTCACCCTCGTATGCAGAATTACCGATGATGCACGAGGGCTTCAACTATGCATTTTTTTACACACACGATATCCAGTGGGGTTTTCTGATTTTGACTTTCTCTGTAGGTATTTTAATTGTGCACTTCTGGAGGGATTTAGACACACTCTGTCGTTGTCACTGTTTACATTTTTTATTGGTTGGTTTTAAGCACTTGAAACTTGAACAATTTTTGTTTTGACTTGGTCGCGCCGGTGGATTTATTGGTTACTAGATTTTAACTGCAATTTTGACTTTTTCTGATTGTTAAATTTGACTTTGGGTGGAAGTGCTTTAATGGTTTCGAGGTGAACGAGATGGTGCAGACGGAATGACCATTCCACTGCGACGTTCGCGTACGTACTGTGGCGGTTTGACACGAGGAAAAGGGCATCGAGGCCTTCTCTACTTTGGTGGAAAAGGCGGAGCCAAATAGCACCAATCAGGGGGCGGCGATTGGATGAGCGAGGGAGGCCGGTCTCGTGGTTGTTGCTTGCGAGCGCGAGAGGATGATGACGATGACTGTTCAACGACAACTTCAGTCATCGGGGCAAGGTACCAATGAATTTGGCGGAGGATGAGGGGTCACCTGTGGGTTATATTCAGAGGAGGGGATTGTAGGGACTACGAAACGTTTTTTTTCTGAGGTGAGGTGACAAAGTATTCAAAATTGTTTTCTTGGCGATTTGTGATGGTACTCTAAAACGACTTCTCGTCTCTTTCAAGGAAGCCGGTTACGGACACATCTCTTTTCTTTTCATCGAAATTCTATGAATAGAATTCCAATGGGGTTAATATGTAAAACTGAATTTTTTGGGTTTTATCGGTCCTCTGGTTCCAAAAAAAAATGAAAGAAGATCGCGAATAGAAAATTATTAAATGCCAACAGGTGACAGATATTTTTTCTATCAATAGCAGAGAGAAATATTGAAAAATTAATCACAGAAAAGAAAAATTATTCAGACTTTATAATATAGTCTTGGTTATTGGGGAACGAAATTAGATAATCAAAAAATCATCCAAATTCCATCAGAGCCTTCTCCACCCGGAGGGAAAAACCATGAAACCCTTTTAAAAATCCCCAAGACTGGGAGTTATCACTTTGAAAAATGAAATTTCCCGTCACTTATCCATAACTCTATTTTTCTTTCTCTCAGAGAAACTCGATCGGCCACTTCTCGAGTAAAACATCCAGGGCCACAAGTGCCTTGTGTATCTACCCGAGGAAAAAGGTAGGAAAAAAATAAATGGCCCACCTTCAACCCCAATTCAAATGGATGCAACGAGAAACGGAGTCCTCATATATTCGAGTTTGTATGAGAGGTAAAAAATTAAAGAAAATGAAGACGAAGATGTTTGACAAAGAGAAGTTGTGTATACAGTGTATTCGGGTGGGTGCCATTGTTGTTTATGCGCCCCTCCCGCGGCGGACTCATTCACCGTGTCTAATCAGGCATGCCCAGATTTTTCCCACTCCATTTGGCCTTCTAATACTTTTCAATGAAAAGAAACGGCTGCGAGGATACCGGCACATTTGCAGCAACAACGTGGGCTTTCCTTATGGAGTACTTCAGATGTCGATTGTGAAATGGCTTTGCTGTGTAGTGCCTGATGGATCCATGCACCAATGCATTTATGAGGGGATAAACGTCACGAGCTATGAATATTCCCCATTACATAATCATTTTTAATTACACTCACAGTTGTATAATTGACTTTTGCATTAGCATTGAATCATCAATCATGTGTATCCATTTAATTTTTCAAATAATCATTGACTTGACATTTCACTCATTTTAATCGTTAATTTCTACATCTTTTTTCTGCGGAAACCCATTCGCTTTCTCCGATGGTGTGAGGAAAGAAAATAATTGGTGAATTAATTGCAGGGGAAATGCGGAGTCTATTCAATGGGCGTGCGTTTTTTTGGAGGGAAATTGGAAGGAATAGGTGGTACTCCTTTCACTCCACGAAGACAATGTGTAGGTGAATTTATAATTAAGCAGTTAAGTGAATGACGTAATTAACAGTTGTTTCGGCCAATCCATGAGGAATATTTTTTTCTCTTTGCATTTCTGAATTCTTATAATTTCAAGACAAAGTTTCGTCACTTACAGGTTGCAAAATCTAATGCGAATTTTTTGTAATTATAAAGTATAAAAATACCTGAAAATTTTCAGATTTTCAATGAGCCCAGTACATAATAAATGTTTACTCCCCAATTTCCGTGGAATTGATATGCTAACATTGTGTATTTTCCTACGTGAAATTAATGTTGATCCTCACTGTTTGTTTCCACTATCCAATTTTAGCAATTAACAAACGGATTGAAATGAAAATGGCCAATTGATCAAATTTATTTTCAAATAATTGTCCCACTAGTTCAACACCCGATAAGGTTTAATTAAAACATTTCTAAACAATTCGTTATTCGAATACAGTACGATGAAATTACACGTAATTTAAACCAATATCGAATTAAGTTCTGCTGTAAGTCGGCATACTCTTTCCAGATAAATATCTGAAAAAGAATGAAGCCACTTTGTGACTCGAAAACTTCTTCCTCGCCGCTGGGCCTCAAGGGCTCTGTTTACCCAGCAAATATAATAAAGCCATCAAAAGCCGAAGATGGTCCAATGCTCTATCGTAACGTTATCTATTCCGTGAAAACGTCGAAAAAATTGAGACCATAAAACTGAGATCATTCAGGTCATATTTTATGTATTTATCAATTCCGCCCTTCCAATCTCCCTTATTTTCCACCGCTCCTGACCTTGCACCTCTCCCCTAATCCCTAAAATACCTCAAATCAATGGATTATCACGACCGAAAGTAGATCCCATGATTCAATAGTTGAATCCTATTTGCGTCATACCTTTATATTCTTAACGACGGAAATGTTTCCAGAAAAATAAACGAAACACAGAAATTGTAGTGAAGACATAATTTTGGTAGATGTGATATTCCAGAACTAAATTAAAGTGAAATTTTTATTATTTCATTGTTGTTGTAAATGGTAGAACACGTGAATTTATTATTTCTTATCAGTGTGATTAACGAGAAATCATAGCAATCGCTTTATGACAACACCAAATCAGCAGATTTTTTATACGGGGGCTCTCATAGCATTCATTCCCCAATCAATGATTGTCAATGGTGTACAATTTGAAATTTCATGAAAATTTGATTGACGTTCATAAGTGACGATCCCTATTAGTGTGAAAAGGGCCGGTGTTATCGATCCAGAGTTATATATGTTCTGATAATAGTGATAGTATTCGGTGCCCTGATAGCGTAAAACGTAACGGTGATAGAAAAGATTACAAAAATAATTGAACATTTGTTCTGAGTTCTAATATCATGGAAAGACTTTATTCTCTCACGATAACAATATCATTCACAAAAAATATAGCTCCTCTTCAATAGAATGAAAAGTACAAAAACTATGATACAGATATAATTACTCAATTAAATACAATAAATTAAATGTCACAACGCCATAGGTTCGTTCCTCTGTGAAGGATTGTGGTAGAGTCCAGCCATGGCCTCCTGGAGGGCGCGCAGGCAAGCAATCGTGGCTTTGAAACCTCCAGCGCGTTCAGGAGAGGTTTCAGACCTGACGTGGTTGATGTAGCCATGGGAAGTGATTTCTCTGAGTGTTGGGGGTGTTGGGCCATCGATCTCCATAGCCAGGGGGGTATAGCTGTAGAGAGGCCCATCGTCCTTGGAAACTGGGAGGAAGTTGTGACCTGCTGACTGACCGAATTTAATTCCAGTACTGAATTGAGTTGCTCTTGGGGCAGATGGAGCCTTCGATGTTTCCTTCGAGGCTTGAATCGAGGACTGGAAGGTTTCGACGATACTCTTGGCATTCCCCTCGGAAAACATGAGCTCGTCAATCAATGCTTCTTTATCTCTCAATTTTTTCTTCTTTATCTCTAGCTCTTCTCGAGCTAGTTCTAGCTTCCTCTCTTCTTCTCGTTGCTTCTCGAGCTCGAGATACTCTTGGAGTTCTGATTCGGTTCTCCCCATTTTATTTTTGTTCTTGAGAATCTGCTCGCGATTGTCACGTTTATACTGCTCTATTGTCTTATTGGTCTCTATGACCTCGATATTGTTGGAGAGGTTGTAGATTATCGTTTCAATTTCCTCGAGGTAGTCGTTGTAGTCGCGCAGGGTGGCGAAGTCGTCTTCCTTTTTGTTGAAGTCTCGGAGGATTCTTTTGCGTATGTCCACTTCTTTTTCTACCATTGCATCCTCGAACATCTGCACACGGAAGTTGCCACGGCGAAGGGGAATCAGACATTCTGGACATGATCCTGAACCTACAGTTTAAAAATGAACCGAATGTCAATATCGATATTAATAGTTAGAATAATGATGGATTTACACAACATTAAATATACGATTTATCCCACTCATTGTTACCTTTCAGGAAGAGGAGATCCACACAGCTCTCACAGAGAGTGTGCCCACAGACATTTACCATCAACTTCAAGGAGGGATTTCTATATTTCGTTGTCTTGCAACGAGGACAGGCCTGGTCCAACTCCATCTTTCAATTTTGCTAATTTCTGACTCTTGAAAAATTTTATTCTATTCCTCTGTAATTATCCTGTAAACCACCTGGAAGTATCAGATTTCCTTGAAACATCCGATCACCCTTGGGCAACAGAATCACTCAAAATCCTTCAGAAAAACACTTACTCTATCTTGATCTCCATGTTCCACAATTCATTATTTGTTTCAATCTCTTCAATGCATCGAAAATCTCTCAACCTCTCTGAGAAGAAAATCTTCCATTTACTAACCTCTTCTCAAACCCCCAAAGATTGCACTTTCACTAATTTATCAAAAATTAAAAATCATGGGAAAATATCAGTGAACCTAACCTCTTCATTCGACTTATTTCACTTTTCTTCGTCTCGGCCAA
The DNA here is from genome assembly GCF_034640455.1 of Diachasmimorpha longicaudata. NCBI lineage: Eukaryota > Metazoa > Arthropoda > Insecta > Hymenoptera > Braconidae > Diachasmimorpha > Diachasmimorpha longicaudata. The sequence continues at coordinate 13,021,843 of NC_087225.1, forward strand.
TAAATTTCACCAACTTAACACACTTAATTTTGTCCTGAGGCCTCAAGCATATCAGCGATTATTGAATATAACGTAATTAGTGGAAACACTGAATACCGACGAATGACATGAAAAAGAAGAACCTTCAAAAAAACATGCAGCCGGCAGCAGTACGCCGTACACGTACCGTACTACATCTCGTGTAGGGACACGCTTATTCAGACGGTATTTTGAAGAATTTGATGGGGAGCACATGAAACCCAAAGAGGTATCAGTCGAATTGTCAGGTTAGTCCCGTGAACTCCTACTCTCCTGTTACCTTCTCTTCAAATCTCCTATTTTCGGCGTCAGCGGCAATTCTCGATTGAATCATAATTTAGCCCTGAAGGAATAAAAAAAATACATAGAAAATGTTCAAAACTATTTCACCTCCATAAAATAAATTCTCTACTTGCTTCTTGGTGTTGAGTACCTTCTACTGCAGATTTGACATTGTTAATGAACTCCGAGAAAAAGGGTTGAAAAATATTCGTGCATCAAAAACGTATGAAGTAGCCAAATAATTTTATGACAAATTTGTTCGCGGAATAAGAAGCCTCAGAAAGATGGAAATTATCTTGCATTGTCAATTGCAACTCGTCTGGGATTGATCCAGTTGCCTGTGGGAGCTTCGTGGGTTGAATTACGAGGATTCTCCAGTCTTTTTGGGAGAAAATATGGCTTCATTTTCGTCATCTTACGATTACTTGTCGAGGAACACGTATTCTACGCCGTGTACACCGCCTGCTGTACGAAAGAAACCGCAACGTTTCGACGACGCTGTTTTTCGGCGTTCGGAACCGGATAACATGCAGCTGAGGAGGTGAACTATTGCTTGGAGGGTAAAACAGGGAGTAGAGATGAGTTTCTACAGGGCTCTATCTAATATCAATTTAATTATTGTTATTCATTATTTTTCTGTGCTATTTTCAAAATGACGTATGGTCATTGAGACGGAAAAATACCTCCACTGAAAAATTAGTTTTTCAAGGAATATATATAAACGGGGAGAGAATGGAATAATTATAAAATATTTGATAAGAATAAATTACTCAATGCTAGAATTGTCAAACACAGGCATATAGATCTGTTATAAAAAATATATTTTCTCATATTCCATATCATTTTAGAGTACTTTTCAACAAAATTAGGAAATATCAAAATTCAACAAATACAATGCTTCCGCTCGGAAACATAAAGTAAATTTGATTTTACAATTTTTCGTGCCGGCAATGCTTATGAATCTCCATCAATAGTTTCGATCCAATTACCGAGAATATTAGCATTATTATGATTTCGATACGGCCTTGAAAAAAGCGCCCGGTGTGGAGTCGGGACTGTCCAAGAATCCATCTGGCATTAGCTTGTCCTTATATTCTGCAAGAAATAATTAGAACGAATAATTATAGAAGAACGAACTATATAGTTGATATATATGTCGATCATAAATTTTTGAGTCCTTATCCTTGGCGAATAGAGAAAGGGAACGAATTTGCAAATACCTGGATTACATGCATAAGCAGTCAAATCCAGTATCCCCTCACTCTTCAATACTTCGTCATCAATGAAGAACTGTCCAGTCGAAGCCTTACTGTCCCTAGTTACGATGGCATAAGCTGCATCAGCCATGATTTCCGGCTTTCTACTGTAATTTTTACCCTGCTCACCCATCAACATGTCGACGGCAGCCGTGTAAATCGTTGTTCTGGGCCAGAGAGCATTGACAGCAACTCCCTGATCTTTGAATTCCTCGGACATTCCCAAAACACAGAACGACATACCGTATTTGGCCATCGTATATGCGAGATAATTTTTGAACCATACGGGGTTTAAATTCAGTGGAGGACTCAGGTTGAGAATGTGAGGGTTCTTACTCTTCAGTAAGTGTGGCAGGCAAGCCTTCGATCTGGAAATATGGGCTATTGAATAATCACAAAACCAACTCTAACGTCACCTTTAAAAATGATTAATCTAATGAAAGCATATTCTTTTAATTGGGAAAGATAATTTACTTATTATTTTTGTAAACACCTGGAATATTCGCTAGGCGGACTTCCTTTTTTTCTATCAAAATCCTGCAGATGAATCTAGTAAATAAAATCGGTTGAGAGCACTTACACGAGGAACGTTCCTCTTGCATTGATCTGGTTCATGAGGTCATAACGCTTCATGTCCGTTGAGAGTGTCGGTGTTAGTGAAATTGCACTGGCATTATTGACAACAATGTCGATTCCTCCGAATTTTTGAACTGCCTCTGATACAGCTGCATTTACCTGCGCCTCCTCACGAACGTCGACTGTGCATGGCAGGGCTTTTCCTCCAAGTGCTTCCACTGAAAGTGTTCCCTACTATGTTAGTGGGACATTTTCACAGAGAATATGAAAGAATGTACCTTTATTTGTATCACTACTCCCAATCTACCCCAAAGTTTATTGTGGATGTCAAACGTTCGTGCAATACCTTCATTTGCTGTTGTGTAAATCGTGCCTGGTAATTTTGGATGAGGATCTGCTGTTTTAGCGCATATTACAATGTTCGCACCATCCTGAGCTGCTTTGAGGGCAATACTCTTGCCAATTCCTCTCGACGCTCCAGTGATAAACAGTGTTTTACCAGCAAGTTTCCTGAACAGGAAATTTTATCTAGTATTAAACCAATATGCATTCACAAAGATCGAACCCTCTTTATTATAATCTGATAAAAGACATGGGCACGTCACGAATCGTGCCATTAACATTTCAATTTTCTTTAATTTTCAAGAATTTTATTGGTCGTACTGATCTGAGTCCAGATAGCTCTAGTCCAATGTCTAAGAATCATAGATGGAATGGAACAGAATAATAATGTGCAAATTTTCATATTTACCCGGTATTTTTCAGCATTCTCACTCTTTCTACCACTAGCAAGGAATCTTGGATTGGCACTAAAATGAAAATTGCTGAACTGATAAAACAGAAACTTGATATTGAAAACTGAGTAGTCACTCCTTCTTCGATTACAGCGAATACCACGAAGTGGGGATAGCTACGAAGATAACATCTTCTGTACATTTGCCGATGACATCTAGCTTTACCTGGTGGCACTGTGGAGGGGGCTGAGAGCTGAGAAGACAGGTCGGAGCCAGAGCGTACGAACTTGTACGCAAAAACTGGAAAAATGTTTTCTTCGCTAGCAATTACACGTATGTAGCCATTCATTTATTATCGAAACTCATCATTGAAGTGTTCTAAACACATTCTCAATTGGGAATCAAGTTATCATCGGTTTAGAACTAAGTAAATGAAGTTTGAGAGGTGCATAACCTACAAAATTGTTCCCACAATATTTACGTTGTCTAAAGTCGAATGCTACCATTTGGTAATTATATAACTTCAATAAAACGTTGATATTCTTGACGAAATAATACGCAATCCTATAATGTCTATTGTCAACAATTTACTGGCATATTATCGTAGGTTAGAATTTTATCACATCAACTGCTGAGTTGAGAGTTTATTTTAGAGCCTGGGGGGCTATTTGCAGCTCTGCGAAATTGTTTTAGAGTCATCAATTATCATAAATTATGGATTCAACGCTGAATTCCTGAATCTGAAGAGAAGTTGTCACGAGACATGTTCAAAAAAATTGCTTGATCTGTAGAAACTAATTAGCCAAATTTCTTCAAACCCCATTCTAGAAATAATCCTAATTTCTTATTTACTCCTAGGTAACCTTAAGCAAGGGCTAAGGATCCTCTCAAAAACCTCCGAGACATCCCTCCTCCCAGCAATAACACACATTCAACATGTCTCAACAACCCCAGAAGCGAAAGCAGATGCGGTACCAGCAAAAAAGGAGAAAGCCCCTTACAGCCCTTTCCAAAACACCAACAACATGGCAGAGTATGCACTGGCCCGTGTGGACGATCTCCTGAATTGGGGGCGTAAGGGATCGATCTGGCCCCTAACCTTCGGCCTCGCATGCTGTGCTGTGGAGATGATGCACATTGCTGCTCCCAGATACGACATGGACAGATTTGGTGTCGTGTTCAGAGCGTCTCCAAGGCAAGCTGATGTTATCATTGTAGCTGGAACACTGACGAATAAAATGGCACCTGCGTTGAGAAAAGTTTATGATCAAATGCCTGAGCCCAGGTGGGTCATCTCCATGGGTAGCTGTGCTAATGGAGGAGGGTATTATCACTACAGTTATTCGGTTGTCCGAGGATGCGATCGAGTTATTCCTGTGGACATATACGTACCTGGTAAGACCATTGGATATGTATTTTGCTATTCAGGCGGCTTTAGAGATTCAACCATTTTTAATCATCAAATTTTTACATCAAATTGTGTTAGCCTGAAGATCTAAATGTCCCCGGTTCGGTTGGACCCCGGGTTTCGGCATTTAATTTTTTTTGAAGGAAGAAATTGTTAAATTGGGGAAAATTATTTCAGGTTGTCCCCCAACAGCTGAGGCTCTCCTATACGGTGTTCTCCAACTTCAGAAGAAAGTAAAGAGAATGGAAACTACCCAAGTCTGGTACAGGAAGTAATTTAACGATAACCTAGGATATAGTCGTCACCACTAATTAAATAAATTTGAACCCGATGGATCGTTTTTGTAGTCAGCAATTATAGTCGTAATCGAGTCAACTACGATGTTTTTTCTAATAAAAGCGCCGTTGTACATCCAGATTACGACGAAAATACCTGTAATGTTGAATAAATTTACGATTGTTTTTTTTCTTGAAGACGATCTTTTTCTCCCTGCAGTGACTGATTATCCGTGGAAAATGTAAGTGTTGAAGAGAAATAACAGAAAATAAGATTTTTTTATGTTGGATTATCTTAAAAAATACATACATTTGTGATAAAACAGCCTGTACAAGAATGATAAATTTCAAATCATTTTCATATTTTTCATTATAAGTTCACACTCGTAACCAGTATAATCATTACGAAATTCACTTGGTCTTCCCTTTAAGAGACTAGCATGGTCTTCACATGGTAGTAATTTCTAACGCAGAGTCACACTATTGCGGTTATTCTAAGTCTGATCGAACCAGTCGAAAACAGGAACCAGACCACCTACCAATTCGGGGGAGATTATTTTGCAAGCATCTCAGAAGTTGATCGTTTACGAAAAAATACAGAGAAATACCCAGTTTACAGTAATTTGGAAATTTCTGAAAGATTTTCTAATATAAAAATCTCAAATGTAAATTTTACGCAATTTTTTGAGAATTTTCAGACCCCACGATGATCATTTTAATTTGCGAAGTTTTTTCCTTTGAAATCGATTCTTATATGTTGTTCCCTATAACTAAGAAAAATCCAAATGTTGACAACTACTTCCCTGAATTTTTCAAAACTGTTCAGTGTAGTTTCCGAAAAAACAAAGAACATGAACATAATTTAGTTTTTTTAGTCAATGAAACGTATGGCAAGGTTAAATATTCTCCAATAATTTTCCTAAACACCAAATGAACTCGAAAACATTTCACGTAGACTCCCTAACAGAAGGATTTGAGCTAAACAACCCTAGAAGTAAATCAACTACACAATAGCTTCACGAGTACCTATTTTATTTTTATTTTAATTAAAGTAATTTCTTTATATACAGTACGCCCGACTCTCGAACGCTTTCCCTTTCTTCATATTATTATGCAAAAATCAATGGTATGAAGAATGGTAAGTGTTCGAGGGACTAAAGACGTTAAGGCCCCTTCAGGCGATCCATCAACTCTGTTATTTTCTCTCGCTCTTTCATATAATAATTATGTATATTAATTACACGGCTTACGGCTATTTCTGGATTCACGGAGAACAGAGAAAAACAATTTCTCTGTTAATAGACATGAAAGAAAAATATTACGATAATTTACAGGACAAAACGTTTTTTGTTTTCATTTTCTGTTAGAAAGTTTTCACTATCAATCAAATTTGTACCTTTCGAATTCAATAAATCGATCTGACTTTTTTCGAATGTAATGAGAAACTGAGCTGCCTTTTTTCTTAGATACAGAGAAAAGTGCAAGTCCATAATAATTTAAGTAGATTTGCAAAAATAAAAAATTGTTGGGATTATCACTTGCACGCGTTAGAGAATCGCTCTGGAAGTGGAGGGGGGTGTATTACAGGGTAGGGCTGGTATCTGGCCATCTGTCCAATTGATTAGGGTGTGTTCAGGCATTTGGGAGCTCTGAAAGTGATCTTTCAGCAGAGTTTGCGAAAATGTACAGTGCATTTGGAATGCCTCGTTTTCATGACTTCCACTGCCATTTTTATGATACAGATCTGCAATCAAAAAGAAAACGAAATTCCAAGTATTGTTTCATTGTGGAGACAATGAGAAGAATAACTTTAAAAACAAAATGTCAAAGGTATAGGATGTTTTAGATTTTCCTCTGTAGCTCCCAACACGAATTATAGATTACCTTTAAGAATGGCTGTCGCCCATAATTGAACATGTACATCCGGGATTTTCGACGCTAGTTGCATTGCCGGTGTCACCATGTTCATCGACTCTCTCTCATTGAGTAAGGACAGGAAAATATGACCAAGAAGCACCAGACTGCAAGACGTTAGCCTGTTGAGGTCCTCAGAGTTTGCCATTTTCAATGTTTCTCTCAAGTACCGCCTGAGACAATCAGTAAATTCAAGATTCATTTTAATGAAAAGTTCACTTTTGTACAATTATGATAAATTTTCATTTTAATTTCCCTCAGCACCCCAGGAGGCCTCGGGCTCTTCCCAGGGTGGCCAATGTCGTCGTCATAGTCAATTAGCGAGCAAGGATATGCCATCATTGGGAAATACATTAGTCTGATCAAATTTATGATCTGAATTACTATTTATGAAAAATTCTTTCTAAAAAATTGAAAGTCCCTTAACTATCAATTTGAGCATTCTCAAAATAATCAATGAACCCGCACCACTTACTTAGCCTCATTGTATCTCGCTCCAAAGAAGGCCTGTAGTCCCTGTACATAATATGCAGCAGCCTTCAGGGAGTGTGAATGTGGCGGTAAAGACTCAGGTTTAATCCTATCAAGCAGCTCATTAAGATCCTGATCCCTCTTCGTCCTCAAATAAACGATGGCCAAATTGAGATTAGCAAATGTGCAGAGTTCCCTCTCCGTTGTGGTCCTCAACGTGGCAATGAACTGTGCCTCAGCAGCCTCCATACAGTTCATGGACATAGCATAGAGCCCCAGGAGTGTGTGCAACTGTGGCCCATGGCCTTGCAATAGTCTCGTTTGCTTCCTGCACAGCTGACAGGCCTGTGCAATCTCAGTGAGTGCTACACTCTTATTCCCCATGACCAACCGACACATGACAATATGCTCGAGCAACATCAATTGAAAAACCGACAATATCGGCTTGTTATCAACACTTTTGAGCTTTTCAATATGCGTCAATGCCTTGTCAGTGTATTTTTGGGCCTTCTCCATGTATCCAGCTTGCATCGAGTGCATAACAGTCACGAGATAAACTAATACGTACAAATGTTCCTTTGGCATCCAAATAAACATATCACCAATGTTTGTACCAGCTACAGCCTCGTCAGTTGGCCATTGTGGTGACATTATTGTCTGTATACTCTGTTGCAACTGTTTCAAACACGGTTTAACACTTTTAACTTGTCCTGCCATTAGATAATGACACACTTGCAGCACGAGAAAAAATACTTTGAGGTACTCTTTCTGGTAAATACTCCCCTCCCACGTATCCACACATCGTCCTGCTGTGTTTAGCAGGGGATGAACCTCGTTAAACTTCTTGTCGATCAAGAGGAGCATGCATCGACTGAGGAGAAAGAGCACTCGAGTGTAACTGGCGTTGTTCAACTGGGCGTAGTCGATGCCGATGTCCAGGAGACCATTCGCTGCTATAAAGTCTCTGGCTGAAGCGTGCATTTGCTGGAAAAAATGGAATTTCAATGGTACAGAAGTTTTTCGGTTTATCTTGTAGTGTCAGGAATTTGATGAGATGTATTTTGAAGGTCAGTATGGATTATTGCTAATAATTATATAGTTGTCAGTGAATATTGACAGAAATAGGCAAAATGTGCATTTGTTCCACTAGCCCCTAAATGCTCCAGAAAATGACGTTGGCTCATATATTTTGAGACATTGACTGTTCCTCAGCAATTAATCTCGGTTTTGTTTATTTGTGATACTCACTGCGAGTTGGAAGATGAGCCTGCAGTGCCAGTAGACATTGTGCTGTGATAATTCAATAGCCCTCCTCAGTATTGGCATCGATAAATTATGATGATCCAGCTCTCCGATCATGCTCGCAGCCTCGAACTTGACATCGTCGAATGTGTTTATGTTCTGACTCAATCCCCACTGGAAAAGTGAGGGGTACAGGTTAGGACACCCCTGAATTCTTTAACATCCTCCCAAAAACTTGTCGAATGAGTTGACTCATGACCTATGGACTCTTTGAACTCCAAATTGAGTAGTTTAATTGATAATGTGAATTACAAACCGCTTGTTCTAGGTGGTAACGCGCTAGGTCAGTGTTTTTCGTGTGTGTGAGTAGAATATTTCCAAGCTGTAGGTGAGTCCTTGCTTCCACACGGGCCGGTGGTTTGAAATAAAAAACCGCTTGTAAACACTGAATACATGATTTTATATTTGGTGGATTTGAGGTACGAAAATTCTCAGCTAAACCCAAAAGTGAGAGATACCAAGCGTCCTGTGATGACGCCATTTTGACATTTCTGGCCGGAGTATGGGATGATGTGTGTTGAGAGGAGAATAGAATGGTGTTGGTGGAGGGTCAGGGGAGTAAACGTTCCAGAGATGCGCGCGCGCAACTTTGTTTTGACTTTTGATGGAAATTACGTGGGTAAATGTCACTTCAGGAATTGCAAATTCAATTGAGTTTGCCAAATTTTTCCAGATAATTGTCTTTTGGAGAGATTCTTGGAGCGCTTGAGAAGAGAGCCGTTGGTGTAAATGTGAAAGTGTTGCGTAATTATTTTGCGCTCGTTTGTGGGATGATCAGAGGTGCCAACTGATGAAAAATGATGGGAAAGGAGCTTCAGGGGGGGGGAGAAGGGATCAAGAAAAAAAATCATAAGACTTTTTTTTGTGAATATCTCAAACAGTTGTGGATGAACGAGAAAATATAAGAGGAACTGCTTTTAGACCTTTAAATTATCTACAAAAAATGTTCTGAAGAATTTTTGTCAACCATTTCACTCCGAAAATATTAACGGAATAATCCCAGAGTGTACTTTTTGAAGAACATTCACATGTGGTACATTTGACGATTATGTTGGGAGGGAATCTCCAACAGCTGCAACAAATTAATGTTTGCCAGAAAAACATCTTCCGGTAGATTTGGAAATATCTTCGAAAGGAGTGGATGGCTGTGAAAACAAAAGTTTTTGTATAGTTCATCTCCAATTTTTCCTGTTTTCAATGTTTTCATAATAATGGGCATGTGCCTACATTGTTGCATGCTATTTTATTCAAATTACTTGATAAAGCTCTGAACCTTCCTCATATATTATAAAAACATATTTAAACTTTTGTGGTTCATACCATTTCCCACAAAATATACTATCTTTTACAGGTCTCCAATTTGTCATTCACATACCTTAAATTTGTTCCAGAGATATTTTCTAAAAATAAACTCATCTCCATTTAGATCTCTTCATTTCTCATTATGTTATACTGGAAATATAACATATGTAAGGACCTCAGGAGAACGTTTTTCTAAAAGTGAAAATATTATACCAAAAAGGTGTTCAAACCTGTCCTTCCACACCTGTTATTCATCGCGCAGGTAAAGTCCATTCAAATGAAACGTCAGTGCATCATGCGAACATTTGCACTAGTATCTGTGCGTCGTGAGTTGACTAAAAAATGGCGGTAGAATGCCAGATTTTGTCATGAATCTCATGATAACGTAGTCCAGTGGAGTCAATCATCAGGAAACACTAAAGACTGAGTGATATAGTTTCGACAATTTACCATGACACTAAACATAGGAGCTAACCTAAGAATTCACAGGCTAGGATTATGCATAACCATCATCTTCCTGATTCTCCTGTACCTCTATGCGATCCGTCAATCATCGTACCTTGCGTCAAAGTCCAGCACTCCGTTTGTCTCTCTGAAATTGTTGTTAGCCGGTGCTGTCAAAGCCGCTGAGATTGGGGGTACCGAGGTGGTTGGGGTCCATGAGAAGTCGAAGCTCGGGATTGAGAGCAAGGGAAAGACCAAGGAGGGAATCGATGATCCGGTGACACTGGCGGACTACAGGTCCCACTGTGCCATGTACAATTATTTATCCACCACGTTTCCCTCGGTTACGGTTATTTCCGAGGAGAGAAGCAAGGATTGCGATGAAGTTGTCATGCCCAGGGGCACCGAGGGCTCGACGATTTTTGAGCAAGTGGACTCCGGCTGGGACGTCGCTGTTGATCCAGAGCATGTGACTGTCTGGATCGATCCTCTGGACGCTACCAAAGAATATACAGGTGATTTTCTAGGATTTTTGCTTTCAAATGGAAGTTTGGATTTTTTAGCTTATCGACTCAAACAATTCAATGCCCATTGTAAATCTTGATGAATACTAGAACTCTGGTTCCTTGCAGAAAGTTTGTTGGAGTATGTGACTACAATGGTTTGCATCGCTGTGAGAGGTGTTCCAGTTATAGGAATTATCCATAAACCCTTCATGCCCAAGCAAACGTACTGGGCTTGGACCTTCCATGGGTCTTCCAAGAATTTACAAAATTTCTCTACTGTAAGTAAAATTGTTAATTTAACAAATTCTATATAATGAATAAAATATCTTATTTTTCATTCTCAGAAAAAAGTCCCGAGGGATCCTATCTTAATAGTCTCAAGATCCCACGCTGGAAAAGTCCACAATGCTTCCAAAACAGCGCTAGGCGATAACGTGAGAATAATTTCTGCTGCTGGTGCTGGATATAAATTTCTAGAAGTTGCAGTTGGCAATGCCACTGCGTACGTTCACATGACAGCTATCAAGAAGTGGGATGTGTGTGCTGGAACAGCCATTATCAAGTAAAAAAGCAATTGAATCAATGATGAAAAATGCCTTCATAGGCTCATTATTATTTCACAATTGAAAATTATTTATTGTGATTCATTTCTTTTGAAATAATCGATTGTTGGAATGAATTGAGGCTTGAACATTTTTGTAATGGTGGAAGTAATTGCATAAATCATTCTAGGGCACTTGGAGGTACTGTATCATCACTATCAGGAGATACTCAACTAGATTTCGGGACTACTGACTCAATGGTCCTCGAAGATGGTCTTCTGGCAACAATGAGAAGTCACAAGTGGTATCTGGATAAATTCAACAACGTTTGAAATTTTCACGGGTAATAACTGAGGAAGGAGAGCATTAAGAAAGTTTCTTCCCGAAAACATAATTCAATGTTCTATATTATTATGAAATTCTCATCCCTTTATTAACGGGTACATCGAGTAGCAAATTGTAGAACAATAAAATTGAAAAAAGGACAGGATGAACGTCTATTTATTTCTAGATTAACTTTGTTAATCCTTCTTGGGGTCATAGGTGGGGGAAAACGGTGTCATCACCTGATAAGAAAGTTCGATTAGCCATTAGCATAACATAACCTCCGTCCAACTGACCGATCTTTGAAAAATAACTTTTAGATGATAAATTTATTAGACCAACTATTAGGGAAGATGGATCTATTGCTGGACCAATGGAATAGATATTTTCCAAATTTACCCACGTTTTTTATCTACTGTGTCGCAACTTCGGTTCTTGCTGTTATTGCAACGTACATTTTCACTCAAAACAGAGAAGCAAAACGAAAGGTTTGAATCTTAATTAATTCATCAGTCAAAATGCGCAGATTTCTTTGAATGTTGTTTGTATTCAAGGCATGTAGTTCTCCATCTTTGGGTGGAATCGTATAAAGGCATAAGTTTATTGCTTTGTGAAGACATTTTATCACAAATTTCGACACAATTATTTCTCCCTACTATGGCCTTAACTAGATAAATGAATAATTGTATTAATAATTGAAATTGAAGTTTATATGTGAACTTTTTAATTCTACTTTCATATCAGGGAATAAAAGATGATGAGACGGACGAATTAGGCCTTCAAGCGTGGTATAAATTAACAAAGCAGAAACTTGTCGAAGAAAAATTGACACCTGAACAACAGCTAGAAGAGAAAAGGTATGCATCATCATAATAATTTAATTTTTATCCCATTACATCATTAACCGTGTAGTTATCTCCATAATGAGTAATTTTACAGCGACCAAAAATTCCTAAAGAAGTTTCTAACTCGATCGTGGAGTTCTTATGTCCAGAAAAATTCAGGAGATGAAATAATGTCTCTACTCAATTTTTGCAAGTACTTTAATTTGGCGGTGACCGATCTTTTTGCAGGTCAGAGTCGGAATCGTTGACAGCAATCTATAAATTACTTCAGGATCGAAGGGATATGTTCCCGGATGCCACGATGGACGACATACGAAGTCAGTTGGGTCTGTACAAACGCACCAAGTAGTGTTCAACCGATGCTTTTGCAAACCAGAGTACAACAATTAGAAAAAAAAAAACGATCCTCAGAACTGGTGGATTCAGAAATTTTCTATATCCAGACTATAGAAACCAATTTCAAATGAAGTATATTTTAACAAAAATCAAAATATTTTTTATGTGATTGTAATGCTTATTATGTGAATTATGGAAACTGTAGACGGGAAGATTCCAAGTTCGATTCCCGACCTGAAATATCAATTTTGTAAATACATTTGTATAAATACTGTTTCAAATATTTTTACTTCTTGTTTCCTAAATTTGTCCTGCACTGGAGAGTTTGAAACCAACAATCCTGGAAGAAAATTCCATGAATTGTTAGTTTTAATCTTTTGTAATCATGATGAACTCCCGGAAAGCCTTATTATAAACAAATGAGAGTGTCACGTGTTGCGGATTTCAAAATCCCGAACGCGAAGTGGGAGATATTCCTCCTACAACAAAACATTGACACGATTCCGAATGACTGTACGCAAGGCCATAGAATCGTTCACCGCCATCTTTGTTTTTTTTTTATCAGTGTCGTGTTGGTCGTGTTGTCCTGTTCAGTTTTGTGTGTTGTCCTTATTGTCTGTCAAAAATCTCTTACCCCCCAGTGAATGAAAAAAATCTCAGAAGTGTACAACAATAACAACCACTTCCAGTAACCAAACAATTCCCTAGATGCTTAAAATGCCTCCCAACAGCTCAAATCATTGGCATTTCCACCCACTGACCCCCCTTTCAGCCTAACCTCCCCAATCATGTGACCGACAAATCCAATAGACTCAATTAAACTTTCCCGAATAAATCTTACAAAAAATGTTTTTCCCACTCGGGTGGCCAAGAGTCCTGAACACACCCTCGTCCTCGACAATCACCGCAATCACCTGCAATCGTGACAAGATCCTCTTCGCGATTCTGAGCCGCTCCTCCCTAGCCATCTGGTACTGTAAACCCTGTGTCCCCATCGTCTTCAGCAGGCGAACCGACGACTGTATCGATAAATACGGTGAGAATACTCTAGTGCAATGGAGACCGGACTCTTCGATGCTGGTGGTTGCCACCTCGGACAGCTACCTTCTCTTCTATCGTCTGACGGACACCTCGGGCGACTCAAGGGGCCTCTACGAGCAGAAAGATTCCCCCGTGACGAGTTTGCGAAGAGACTCGGCAGAGCTCTTCATCAAGGAAGTCATTCCCTGTCTGAGCCTTGTGTTTGTCATGCCTGTGTGGATCGATGGGGGGATCAGTTCCCTAGTTTGCATCAGGGATGAGCTGATGGTAGCCACAAAAACGAGTCACATAGTGAGACAACGGTGGGAGGGAACTGCCAATCGAGATTACTCTCTTGATCTCCGACGAATCCCCTTCAGCATAGATCAACAGGTATCAACTCCTGCTTTGCCAATTACAGAGAATAACGTTCACGTCACTGATATCGAGTATTCTCCACTGGTGGGGGGATTCGCCATTGTGCTGAGCAATGGGAAAGCTGCATTCCTAACTGCTCAATCACTTAAGTTCGATCCCAATCAGGTGCAGGGGATCTGGGCTAGATACCTGGAGGATGCGACTTGTGCTGCTGTCAATCATAAATACAGATTGATTGCATTTGGAAGGGAAAATGGCGAGGGAATGGTGTATTATGTAGATGAGACTACTGGGGCTCTGGAGGTGTCTCACGTGTTGAATTTGTCCTCGAAGGATTATCCAGGAAAACCTGGAAGAGTCAAGTGCATAAGATGGACACCTGATAGCTGTGCTATCGCGCTAGCTTGGGAGAGTGGGGGCTTGGCCATATGGAGTACTTTTGGAGCCCTGTTGTTGTGTACCTTGAAATGGGATTATGGATTACATGTGGACTTGGGGAGGGACAATCCTCTGCAGGTGAGGACTATGGAGTGGAGCGCTGAGGGTTATCAACTGTGGATGCTCAGAGAGTCACCTGGAGGGAACGATGGACAGGTGAATGGGAATGGGGAGGGAGAGGGTGGGAACAAATCTGTGGTGCAGCTGGACTTTGTGAAGAGCCCATTGACTGTGAATCCTTGCATGGGACATGGGCATTTGTATCTCCAAGGAGAGGATCGTCTGTACTTGAATTTGGGTGGTGTATCAGCAAATACCCCCGGCTTTCACTTGGCCAATGACATACCGAATGATTCATCATCACAAACTTTAGCCGGATCGAAGCAGTGGCTAGTGGTACCAATTCCTAGCACCTACACAGGCTCCAACTGGCCAATCAGAGTGAGTATGACGCATTAAATTAATTAAAAGCATGCGCTGAATTATTTTCCATGCAAAGAGACTGCTTGATGATGCTTTCAATCGCATATATAGTATACTGCGATAGATAACGAGGGGTTGAGCATAGCTGTGGCTGGCAGAACTGGTCTGGCTCATTACTCGTTGCAATCCAGAAAATGGAAGTTGTTTGGGAATGAAACACAGGAGAGGGATTTCATCGTTACTGGGGGACTTCTCTGGCATCGAGGGTTCATGATTGCCAGCAGCTATTCATTGCTAGAGGATAAGGATGAGATCAGAATTTATCCGAGGGATACAAGGCTGGATAATAATTATGTCAAAACCTTCAGGATGCCCTCTCAGGTGCTTCTTTTGAATACTATGAGGGAAAGACTTCTAACTTTTTGCGCTAATGGACAAGTCGGTATTTTTTGTATGGAACTGCAAGGAGAAGAAGGTAAATAATATACTCCAAGATAACCATATGGCATCCTCTAGGTTTTTCTGAGATCAAATAATTACAAATTAAAAATATATAGATTAATAATCTCGCATGAACTTCCCCTATTTATCTAGAGAAAGTTCATGGAAATTTATCAACCAAATGGTTTCCAATAAATCTATAATTATAGGTTCCGGAAGTATCGAATTAACACGTACTCAGACAGTCGATATTTCTGGTCTCTGTGTGCACCCAGCCTGTGTAGTCAGTGCAACATTAACGACAATCCGTGCAGAGACCGCTGGAAGCCATCCCCACCCAGAGAGTCTCCTCCTGAACGTCTCTGGACGTCTTCTAATGGTCCAACGTGAGCACTGTACAGACACTCCCGATGTTCTGTTCACTTGTTCTGCCCCAAATGTCCTGGCCTCATGCGTAGAAAATGTCTGGGTGCCCTCTCGCTCGCGTCGTGATAAGCCTCACCTCACGGAGGCCCTCTGGCTGTTCTGCGGAGCTCACGGTATGCGCGTCTGGCTTCCTCTGTTCCCTCGGAATCATCAGGACAACGCTCACACGTTCATGTCCAAACGCATCATGCTCCCCTTCCACCTTCGCATCTATCCTTTGGCGATTCTCTTCGAGGATGCAATTCTCCTTGGCGCCGAGAACGACACAGTCCTGTACACCTCAGACACCAACTCTCCCTTCTCCCTGCCATTCTCCCTTCTCGAATTAACATCCCAGGTGTACCTCCATCAGATCCTGCGCCAATTAATCCATAGGAATCTGGGTTATCATGCTTGGGAGATCGCCAGGTCCTGTGCAGCCCTTCCTTACTTCCCTCACTCTCTGGAGCTGCTTCTTCACGAGGTCCTGGAGGAAGAGGCCACGAGTAAAGAGCCTTTACCTGATGCCCAACTTCCCTCGGTCGTGGAATTCATCAGGGAATTTCCGGGGGTTTGGGCTAGAGCTGTTGTTCAGTGCGCCAGGAAAACAGAGATTGCTCTCTGGCCTTATCTTTTTTCGGTTGCTGGCCCACCGAAGAAACTTCTCCAGGATTGTCTGCAGAGACAGCAGCTGGACACTGCTGCGAGTTATTTGATAATTCTTCAGAATTTGGAGCCTTCAACAGTCAGTCGCCAGCATGCCACACTACTCCTGGACGCCGCGCTGGAGCAGGGAAGGTGGGAGCTGAGCAGAGATTTAGTGCGGTTCCTTCGGGCCATAGATCCGAACGACGTTGATTCCCCCAGAAATTCTTGGGGAGGTTCGGCAAAGCTCGCCGGACCGCCTCCAACGCCGCCAGTTTCTCCGCACGAGGAGGATCTTTCCCTTGTTCTTGGTACTATGCAGGTGTCTAGGAGCAGGAGTTACAGCACAACGGTCACTCCGAAGGTCCAGTACGATGGATCATCGAAGGATCCATCCCCAGGGGCATCGATGCTCGAGAAAACCAGGAATGCAGTAATGGGGAGGAAGAAGTCCCTTCCCAGTGTTAAAGCTGAAAAGACTGAGAGTAAAGAGGGATCTGCTGAGGAGTTCTTCATCGATGTGATCCTCCAGAGACATGCCAGGCGACTGTTGTCAGCTAGGAGACTTGCGGATCTGGGGAGATTTGCAGCCAGGTTAGATTTCCACCTAGTGACGTGGCTGGCGAGGGAGAGGGAACGAGCTGCAAGGATTGACGACTTCGTGGTTGCTTTGAAAGCTGTCCATGAGGACTTTTCATTTCCCTATCCAACAGTGTCATTCTCGAATCTCCAGAAATTTCGTAAGGCGAGTCATGTGACATTGAGATCGAGGTCTGTGAGCTTGGAGATGCCTGAGGGCCAGAGTCCTGAGTCTGTGCAGAGCTTCGTGGATCTGCCTCCCGATAGTGGGTACACAAGCCTGCCCAGTTCTAGACCTCCCTATGGAAGTCTAGTTTCACCTGTGGCGAGTCTGGAAACTCAGTTTCCAGTTGCTGAGGCCAAACTCACCCCAAGAATGCTTCAAGATGCTACTAGTGTCCTCAGTGATACTTCTACTAATTGGAGGGATGATGTGGAGTCGATAGTGGGAACGGTTTGTTGGGTAGACCCAGTAGAACCTACCGAGGTTCATTCTGCTTCACCCTGCGGTCCGAGCAGCAGGGCTGAAGTACAACTGAGGTATGTTATCAAATGGTTTATAAAAATGATTGAACTTTAATTAATTTGGGGCATTTTTAAAAAATATTAGTCAATTCGAATTTTTCTAATCTCTGCTCAGATACTTGCTTCAGCTGTTTCTGGAAGCTGGATGCGTTGGTTGGGCGGCAGTACTCGCCACAATCCTCCGAGACGTTTCAGCAATGGCGAGGAGCATCAGAGCCGCCCATGCCCCCATGCAAACTCTGGAGAGCATCGTTAACCTCAGGGACGGTCTCTTGATGCTGACAAAATGGTCTAATTCCGAGTGCCTAGGTTACAGAAGTTTCACCTCAGGCCTTCAGGCTCAGACTTCCCTATTGAATCGTCTCATTGTGGTGAAGCAGCAGCAGCAAGTCCAGCATCTCCAGGAACACCACCCAGAGGCGCCTGTCAGCCCTGCCCCAAGTCCTGCTCCCTCGTTCGCCAGCAATCAGAGGGGCAACGTCAGCAGATCGAGGAGGTCGTCTGCTAGTCATGCCAGCACCACTACCACCACCCTGGAGGAGGAGAGGGGAGAGGTTTTCGAGGAGGAGAATGGTTTCGGAGGGAGTTACGGGAATCTCAACGGTGTCGAGAAGGAAACGAACTCACAGAGTTGCAGTATTTCATAAAAAAATAGGTCAGGTGTGGAGAATACAGGTGTTGCTCAATTGTTGTATGTGCAATCTAATGGCCGACTGGTCAAGATACTCCACCAGTGGCCCTGATCCAAGATCATAATAGAGGACTACGGTGACACGCAATGCAGAGAACTGATTTTCGAGCCACAATGACTGTCATCGAGAGTGATATAAAGGTTAATGAGGGAAGGCCCGATGGGGGGAAAAATAAGATTTTTTCGTCTCAATGCAATGTTGATTTGTATGAGGCCATGAATTCAGCTCGGAAGAGATGTTCGGTCGAATGAATGGGGATGTTGCAGGGCATGTACATTCATCATTTTGTTTTAAACTCAAGCATCTCACGAGTATTGACTGAAATTTTCCATCTCATTATTGAAGTTTGTCAAAATAAGTAGGAGACAAGGAAGCTGGTCAAAATTTTAATGAATTTCGAATCTGACTGATTTTTGTGTTCTTCAGTGATCGAATTCGAGGTATCTGAAGGGGTAATACGTAGGTATTTATGAACATAATGCCTTCTTAATTATTACATCCAAAGTTTATTATCAATTTTTCTAAAAACGTAAATTGATTTTTATGTGAAAGATTTGTGTTTATCGGAAAAAAGGGTAACAGCTCGTTAATTTCATATGTCTTTGATTAAAGATGGAATTGGCGAAGGGAAAAATCAGCTGAATAAATAATTCGTAAATGGAATGGCGAGAGGATAAAGCCTATCAAGACGTTTAAGGAACACTGAAGGGTTTTTTCAGTGCAGGACATATCCCAAAGGGTCCTCAGTGAATCCTTCAAAATGTTTTTCACTTACTCCTCTTGACCACTGCTTTGGCTGGTTTCACTGAGATTTGAAGTTATGTAAAGGCGGAAACTATATTAAAACCATTAAAAACCTGTGTTCATTATCGTTAAAAAGACATAAAAAACTCGAAGAATGTAAATACGAATTTAAAGTTTAACAAACAATTGTCTCGAGCATGTTAAAATTGTAAAGACCATTTATTTCGTGATTGATCCAAACTCACTATTTTTTCCGAGAAAACATTTTTTTTCTCGATGAAAATTGATTTGCGACGACACAGGGTGCGTGTGAATCTACAGGGAATTGAAATCAATCAACAACATTGAACATAAATTCAGAATGAAAATAGATGTGGCATATTAATTGTCTCAACACATGATATTACTACAGTACTATAACTTGTGAGTCCTCTGGATCTTCCGGCATTTTGATAATTGCTCATTAAATATAATAACTGAGAATCAAATGTAAGTAAAGAGCTCGAGGATTTATTTCTGAATGATTTTTTCATCAGTCGACAATTATTCAGGTAAGTGAATCGTGCGGTGAGAGGAGTAGGAAAATTCTATCATTACCTATTCTCCGCCACAGTAATTTAACAAGAGAATTGATTATGTGACTCTGTATGTCTGTTAGATATTACTAGATCTTAAGGGCTTATTTATAAAATAAAATAATGGTACCAATAGTTGAATGATTATAAAATATATTTGAACATATTTTCACAGAAATTGAGTGTTGATTCTTTTACAACAATCACCTACACAAACATGGCAAAAGTGATGACAAAAAATCACAATTCTTAATTACTTTCATATACCTGGAGATATGTTTCACTAATTAATTTTGGGAAAATACTTAATCTGACTTCAACTTATTTTTCAGAAACATCTGCCCTTGATGCCCTCAGGAGAAAATGCTAACAGCCATTAGAATTTTTTTCGCCGCAGTGCAAATTTTCACTGGAGGGTCATTCGAGGGTGAGTGATCGTTTTAATTAAGGAAATATTCTGCTAAGTTGTTTGTAAACAGTGTTGATAATTGATTTCGAGACATGCAAACCTTCTTGGTGTTGGTTTCTGACTGAAGTAATTTGCGAGACCTTCGAATGACAAGTTGAAGTCAATTACCAAAGAATTTTCCATCACGTACAATTAGTGGCAGAGCCACTTATTGAGCATAATAATTAAAAAACAAAAAATAAATGAAGAAAAATTGTAGCCATCAGTCCTGCTGGATTTCCGCGAATTAAATTAATTAATTTCATCTTTTAAATTCTATGCAAAATAAGTAATATCACTAGGGAAGACATTAATATAAAATAATGCGAGTGGATCGAGGAAGACAAAACTGAAAAGTTGCTGATGGAAATTTGAGCCAGGCTCTCATATTACTGCTGATCCGTTCTGACTGCGCGGCTGTGGTTTAGTAAAAAAAAATGAAAGTATATGAGGATACGATTATTCCTAATCGCTTTAAGCCTAATAACTTGGATTGTAGGGGGCCTGTTTTGTATACGCTTCTTGTGTGTAAGGAGGAGGCTGTGCTGGCAGCGATGGTGCTGAAAGTTTCAAGAGAAAAAAAAATGATAACACAAAAAACGTCTTCGGATTGAGGATCATTAACATCTCCATGGCCTAACGATGATTTACAATGAGAGAATGTCTTCAGATATTTCCTAATCAGCAACATTGTTGGAAATGAATTTATTATGACATGAGACAAAAAAAATGAATTGACTTGGATAATCTTCGAACTTTTGATTACCTGTTGACAGAGATGGGTAAAGCTGATGCTGTGCAATTGGCGCATTGCTGGGTTGCACTACTGTGACGACCGTGGGTGTGGGAACTTCTGGAAGAAAATCTGCATTAATTTTTGTCCCAGACAAAAAATTACACCGCCAAATTGAATAAATAAAACTACAGTGATAACTCATGGAATGAAAGAAATATGTGTCAAGGGTATGAGATATTATTTCACTAGTCAGTAGTTGCCAATAATTTTTTATTATACGAACATGTCATGAGATTATATAATTGAGCATACAAAAGATACTTTTTTCATTAAAAAATATATATTTCAACGGAATGTTTCAGTACTGTAAGTACGGTGGTTAATGTACAATAAGAATGAAGTCTTTATCACCACCATCGGCATTTTTCATGTGTCAATCAATCATTAAAGCGAGCGATATTGTTTTGCAGTGAAATGTGACTCCTTCAGGTATCAACCAAGATTGACACGTAACGTTTTCAATCGCTCTTTTACGTTTATAGACTTTAATATATTAAACAGCGGTTTGAGCGACTATCCCTGCGGTTACATAGGTACATATGTACATTTGTGACACATATATTCCCCTTGAAGAGGCTGGAAGTAATAAATTCCGAAGCGAAGCGGTAAGACGTTACAACACCAGTTGCATTATGTCGATGAATGATTCTGGGGGGAAATTCCGGTATTATATTTTGTGGCGAACGTTTTTAGCCACAGAAAATAATACTAAAGTTCATAAAAGATTTTATATCTTCAGGTCCTCCGTTTTCAAAAGAATTTCAAATTTAGAAACAGGCGAACACTGACTGGTCACGTTTAACGACTTCTAAGGCGGACGAGTTTAAAAATATTGCCAGTTTTCTATTGCAAATATCTAAACAATAAAGACAAATAACCGAAAATATCATAAAATCAGTTTGATCTATTGACATCACCATAAACTTTTGTTTTCTAGAAAAATGATCAATTAACACATGTGTGAGATTCCACCCACTACGTTTTCTGTCTTAATTTCATAATTAAATGTTTTTGACGAATTGAAGGAAAACATAAACAATCGGTTGTCTACTGGTAGACAATGAATGTTTCTAGCCTTAAATGCATCTTAATACTATCGGAATGTATCGAAAAAGCTGTCTAAATTTAATGTCACAACGATGAGTGATAAAATAGCGTCGTTTCCTATTCTAGCAGTAGGAAAACGGAAAATGTTGAATTTAAATAATGTTTTGTTTGAGTTGATACTCGATGGGTTGAGGATTCAAGCCATGGGGGGTCCTGAAAAAAATGTCGGATCAGTTCAGTTATTGTGATTGACATTTGAATGTGTGGGAAGTTAAAATGAAGGACACTCAAAGCTTTTACGATACACTGCCACAAGTATTGTTATTATCAGGATGAAAAGTTGTGTTGATTTGGAAAAAAGAGAGGTACTCACTACCATAGACGGTGCCACGATGACGCCTTCTGTACCATGGGCAGCAGGAACAGCAGAGGCAAGAGATGCAGAAGATTATAATTGATACGACTACAGCAACTCCGATTACCACAGGAATTACAATCCATCTGTAAAAAAAAAACAAGATTGAAACGAAAATATTGGGTGGAGAGGAACCTGAAATTCTAATTACATGCTTGGAAATAAAAATCAAAATTTCTATTAGAAATGGAATAGTTGTAATAATTCAAACGTGTGAATGCTAGCTTATTCTCTGTTATCTTATACCGAAACTATCTAAAATGACTACAGGACCACAACACTCTGGACCTGATGACTCTGGGAATTCATTTTTGATAAACAATTTGAAATGTAACTTCCGATAATTTCACACCAATCTAATATTTTTCAGGAAGAGTACTTAATTTAAATTTTTCTTCTTTGACAATCACGCTCAAGGATAATAACCCCCTCTAAATAGTAAATACTCTCTCCCCATGTAACAATACCCAAAGTCATTGAATTTGTGTCAGAAGTTCGGTTATTCATTCCTGTAATCTCGAATTATTTTCAATGGTGCATCAATCATAAGCATCAATTAAACTTTGTACCCCGTCTGGAGTGCGAACTCCTTCGCATCACAGCAGTAGAAACGGTCTGTCCCAATGCAACAAAACTCTTTGTCACTGCTGTCGAGTATTCCGGGACAGTGGGATAAAACCTTCTCGAAGATATTCGAACTTGTACCAAAATTGCAGTCCATGCCTGGAATGAAAAAAAAAATTAAAATTTCTCGAAATTCTCTTCTTAAATTGAAATGGAGTTCTTCCTTTCTGGGTATCATGAATGGTGGAGATATTCGATAAGTGATAAGAAATAACATGAAGAACATCCGTTGGAGGAAGTAGATTTCATATCCCTTTATAGATATAGAATTATCTCAGAGGCGAGTGTAGCCGGGAGAATTTATCAAAGCACATATTTTTAGGGAATTTAAAATGCGATAACAATATATATTTCGCAGAATGAACAACTGGATTCTATAGAGAACGTTGATTGATTAAAGACTAGGGATATCAATGAATTTTTTGACATTTTTAATTCCATCATTATCAAATCAAGTTGATTATCAAATTTATCAATTCCACTGTGTACAAAAAATTTGAACAGTAAATAATTGACATTGTGTGAAGGTTTAGAAAGCTCATTTTCTCGATAAAAAATTGTTGATCAATTATTGACAGGCAACACTCATTATTTCCGATAATGACAATTTTCAACTATTGACAGGCATTGATGTTGGATACAGCTGTAGAAAAATGTAATTAATTTATCATTTATGAAACTATTTAATTGACTGAATGAACGAATCGAGTCCATAAGGCATTTTCTTTGATAAAAATTCGTAACCGGATAGGAGAAAATTCTGGCAATGAATACAAAAGGTTTCCCTTGCCCTCCCTGTGCCTTTTGCGGGGCTACGAAGTGAGGTGAGTCATCCCAATCGTAGTTTTGTTCAGGCCACATGTATTGATGATTCGAGGTCTTTGTCGTCTCACTATCCCCTCCCCAATCCCCAAAAAGAAGAATACTTGTTGGGTTTACTTTTCATAATATTATTATGCAGTGCTCTATCATCACAGGAAGAGAGATTGGTACTGAAATCTCGCGATAATGAATCTAATTCCGTAGAACCGGATGCAACTTGTTCTATCTACATTCTGATTATCGTAACGTGTTTTTTTTCGGAAACGAATGACGCACGCATTCGGCTTTCATACTGTTTAACAAACGTTTCTCTGGCTTTATCACGCGTACCCCGCCCCATTGATTTCTTTAAACCATTAAAAACCTTCAGATGTTTTTATTTATAAGATGACGACATACCTTGTACTGCTGTTGCACCCAGTGCAATTAAAACGATCAACACAACTCGCGACATGATTGACTTTGTGCGATTTATTTCGATGGAAGCTAATTGATATTTTTGATCAGTTTGGTTTAACGCTTGATGGAAGAGTGGATATGGAAGTGAATTCGAAGCACCCGAATCCGTTACGCAGAAACTATCACTGTCGACTGATTCATGCGAATGGACGCAACCACCGAGCGTTCACTTTTCACGTCCCTGTTACCGACTAAGCGACTGACGAAGATGGCGATGAAAACTGGCTTACCGATAGGACACCTGTGCCAGTGAAGGAGGACGCGTGGGGGGCGGAAAAAGGTAAGCTGATGATGCTCTATTTCCAAACGCCAAAAGAAAATTGCGACCTATTTTGTGTTTAATGAAGGCAGATTTATGGGCCTTTGTGATGATTGTGCAATTGACGCTCTAAATAACTTTATTCTCATCTGAAACAACGAATGAAAATAGCCGTAACGTCTGATGACGCCATCAAAGGTGTGAAGTATTAAAAACGAACGCAATTAATTATTTTTCAAGTATTTCCCTTCGAACTAACTTTTTTACAATATTTATAGGACTTCACGAGAGATTATCTTGCATATATTTTGGGGTTTTTCACAAATTTGGAAGTATTCGTTGAAAAATTGTTGGTGACGCCAACTGTTTTATCACGAAACTTTTAATAAGACCTTTGTTCCAGAGATGTCACTAGCGTCCTACGTATCATTACGAAGAATGGTTCGTGGTCCACTTCAGTGTCCGGCAATTATTTCTCCTTTGTCGGTTGTATTTACGTTTTGTTCGTATAAACAATCGTGCCCCTTGTTGTTTTTGGTGAGTGTAACGCATTGGGAATGATATTGAACTGATAGTACAGGTTTATTGTGATTATTATGGAGGTGACTCGTGAGAGTAAGTCAAAAACATTTTTTTGAGACAATGAAGTATTTTTTGAGGTTTTATGGACGTTTGTATCATTTATCGGACAAATAATAACCTGAATGTCTCTTGTTGAAGATTTTCAAGACGTTCTTCAGGAGCTTGATGATGTTCTTCCAAAAGCTACATTCCTGGGGATTGATAGCGAATTTACCGGGCTGAATTCTGGGCCGGAGGGTAAACCTTTCGATACACCTGCTCAATACTACGTCAAGTTGAGATCCGGCTGCATGGATTTTCTACTTGTACAGTTTGGACTCTCTGTGTTTACTCATGATGTTGCAACGAACAAGTGAGTATTTGTATTAACAGGAGGTTCAATGAATTGATGGAGAAAACCTACAATTTTATACGCTACACACCGGCCGGCACAGAATTATCAAGTTGAGAATGTTCAAGGACTTTGGTTATTTGTTTGTTTTGGAATTAAATGTTTTTGGCTTTTGTCGTTGAACATCCGACATCTTATTTCAATTATGTCGATCGGAATTGGGATTACGTATGGAGGGGTTTATACATGATGAGGTGAGGGTTAGGCTATTTAAATTAGGATTAGGTGATTTAGGTTATTTAAGTCACCTCTTACAAGCCAAAAAAGCACACAAGGAAAAGGAATAAAAGAAGAGAAAAAGAGCGAAGAGAGGGTAAAAAAATGGTTTGCAAAGTCTTTGAGTTCTTATTAATTCGGTTTTGAAAAATGTTTTTCAGGTACAGTCAGAGAACGTACAACTTCTACGTTTTCCCTCATCCTTTGAACAGAACAGCTCCGGATTGTCGCTTCATGTGTCAAGCATCGAGTATAGCATTCTTAGCTCGTCAGGGATTTGATTTTAATAAATTGTTCACGAAGGGGATTCCCTATTTAACGTCAATAGAGGAGGACAAGTTGG
Source organism: Diachasmimorpha longicaudata (assembly GCF_034640455.1). Classification (NCBI taxonomy): domain Eukaryota; kingdom Metazoa; phylum Arthropoda; class Insecta; order Hymenoptera; family Braconidae; genus Diachasmimorpha; species Diachasmimorpha longicaudata. The sequence goes on from NC_087225.1 coordinate 13,047,645, forward strand.
TCAAACGATATGAAGAGAAGCAGAAGATCAGGGGGGAGGGACTCGACATGATTTCGATATCGGAGGAAGACAAGCCTCAGATCAGTGAAATTTGGTAAGTTACAATATTATTGAAGAGAAACTGCAATGGAATTTGAAGGCCTTCGATCAATGAAAATAGACATCGAATATCCTCAATTACCACAAAGGGCCTTAAAAGTGCTTTTGATATATCATGAACAGAGTTGATCGTTTCCTAATTTCCATTTTGTTCCGTTCTCAGTAAAAGAATCGATGAATTCCTCAAATCGGAAGCCGAGGAGCTCGTGATTGAACGATGCAATGGTTACATAAGAAGATTAGCGCACCAAGAAGTCAGACAAAGATGGCCGAAGAAAATCCGTCTTGAGAGTAGAGTAGAGGGAGGATCTCAAAACTTGGTGGTGTACAGGATGGGGTCGAAGGAAGAAGAAGAGAAAAAGGAGAAGGAACGACAGAAGAAGGAGCGAATGGAGATAAAGGAAGCGGTGGGACTCAGTGCATTACTCAGAAAAATTGCAGACTCAGTAAGTATTCGCTTTATTCAGCTCACATGAGCATCACAGGGGCCAATATCCTCAAACAAATTCGAAACACTAATTCATAAAATATTCTCAAAATATTTTCAACACATCATGTTATTCGCAATACTTTGTTATAGGATGAATTTTACTATCGAAAAATTACTGATAATTTCATAGTCAAGTTCTACACCCTTTTCGACTCCTTTTAAAAAATGATATCGCTCTTTCATGCATTCGAAAAACTGTAATTAAATTAGAGTAACTGGCATTGATGTAATAATAGTGGTCCAACAGTTAGATAAACAGCTTAATCGTTGTAATCTCACAACATATGTAATTCTATACCGAGATCATTTTTTTCTTCAACTCATTTTTTCTTCAAGGAAAAATTGATAGTGGGCCACAATATGCTTCTGGATCTCTGTCACATAGTCCATCAGTTCTTCGGACCTCTTCCAGAAAGTTACTCAGAATTCAAATCTCTCATTCACGGGTTATTCCCAAAATTAATAGACACAAAGGTTATTTCTTCTCGAGCACCATTCAAAGACCTGATCCCATCGTCGATACTCAATCACATGCTGGAAACGGTGAACAAGGATCCCTTCTCAGTGCCTGAAATAACCGCGATTGACAACAGAAGCTATACGAAGGGCGACGCGGTTTATCATGAGGCTGGGTTCGATGCTTATGCCACTGGATTGTGTTTTGTGGCTATGGCAAATTATCTAGGATCTCAACAGACTACAAAAGTACATACTGTACTACCAGACTCAGAATTACTCCATCCTTTTATAAATAAGTGAGTACAAACTTATTGAATTTACTCAATGAAGCCTCTGGGAGTACTCTAATTTCGTTATTGTTAATGGCATTAATCTAACGATTCCGCTAGGCTGTAAATTCATGAATTTAACACTCTTTGAGACATAATTTGCAATATTGAAGGCATTGAGAAAAGCTACTTGACGGATTTTTTCGTCTTTCAGATTGCTAATAGTGAGACTGAAGGACTTTCCCTACATTAATCTGGTTGGGGCCGATCGTAAGTAGCAGGAGAAACAATATTCTATATAGTTAATATTTTTCACCTTTCGAAGATTTCTAATTTATTCAATTCCTTATTTTTACAGCAAACCCCAACCGAGATCATGTGTTCCATGTAACATTCCCGAAACATTGGAAGCTCAGTAATTTGTCTCAAACTTTCAATCCCTGGGGTGAGTATCATGAGACGCTCTAACCAAAAATAATTTCTCAATACTCCCTATCGTTAAGAAACACGATATCATAGTTATAACTTAATTGACCAAAATATCGCGAATTCTCAATCAAGACTTGGATGAAAATTTCATAAATTCTTTTTTTGTGCTAAATTTATTCTAGTCTACTAGGAAATTATTTATAAATACACCGCTGTCGTCTAGTGCTTCGAAGATATTTCCCGGAAAATTCACCTGTAAAATAAATTGAAACACCATTTTTAGCGCAGCGCTACTGAAATCCACATTATCCGTTGAGTATTCTTAAAAAATAGTTTCTTGAGATTGCTACACTTTCCCTCTACAACGTATAATAATACTTGACAACCACTCCACGGGTCCATTACTATTAGCATAAAAAAAATTCATCATTTCATCAGAGAAAAAACCTATAATTCCATTTAATTTTCCGGCAGGTGGTGTGTATGTATCATGGCTATCAGATACAACAGCCTACGTGGGTTTAAATCGTCGTGAACAGGCCCCCGGTCTCAGGAAGAAAGTCAAGAAAAACGGTCAACTCGGTGACTGTCAGATTCAAACGTACACGAGGCATCAGGCATCAACCGAGTCAATCAAAGATAATAATACAGAGGTCGATCGTAAACGGAAACAACCACCAACGGAGTAAGTCAATCAATCTGAATTTTATTGATGTAAGTACTTCAATAGAGAGAAAGAAAATCTCATCCTCTTCCCCTCACGCTTCTTCGCGATCAGCTGTAATTTATCTATTCCACTTTTTATCGTCGAGAAAATTTCCCATGGAAAGTGGTTCTCGATAATTGATCTTGGGAGCGATTGATCTCAAAATGATAATTCCCTCGGAATTTCTTTTGTATTCACGCAGTTGCAAAACGATGGAAATATCAGCTTGATCGACTCAAATTGCGTGTGAAATGTTCATTAAATATGCATCAATCGCGTAAATAAACTAGGGATGGCTTCGCAAAGGGGTACGTTCGTCATCCGTTGAAAATCGTATTAAAAATTATTGCGCAAAGTTTGAAGTTTGATATCAAAAGAAAATTATATCTTAACCATTTCCTATGGACATGATTTCCCGATTCCGCATTTTGGTAATTGCCACAGAGCGATACAAATCTTCCTAATGAAAGTTAGTTGGGCGAACGGGATTTTTGGGAATGTTTATCCTAATTTATGGAGATGCCGTGAACATGAACTTGATTATCGATTTATCAAAGGGCATGAATCGATCGAACGTTTTCTTCTACCCCCTCAATTTTTTTCTATTCTTAGATTTTATTGATGAGAGTATTCAAATATGTAAATCACATCCTTATTCTCTCTCTCCCTCTTTCTCTGTTCATTCATTCGTCACGATTAGGTACAATTTATACTTGCAGTCCGATTTTTGCAGTAGAGAAAGACTCAATTCTCTTCCTTCCTTTTCCATTTTGTTCTCTCCTAAACAAATTGACAAGGAAAATTGTTCAGACAACTAGCCTTTACTTGTCCGAATGTCTTAGTTGGGAATCGCGATAATAAGTTCACCATTATTTGCTAACCTGAGGTTATATACCTTCTTATTTCCTGTACATGTACCAGCATTTGCATAGTAGAAATCGCAAGGAGTTAATGCTCTTACTCTGACTCGTTACAGGTGAATTTTTATTTCAATTCATTTTTATCTCTTTGTATATTTAAGTTCGTTGATGGTAAAAATGTGATTTTTATGAATTTCGATTTAGTGGCCAAACGGCCACCAACGCATTTACTTAGTTTTAACAGAAATTGAACTGTCGACACTAGTGTAGTTGCAAGCGACTTCTTTATGATGTTGCTGAAGCGGTTTGTTAGATCTCTTCTTTAGATATTCAGGGTACTAGCTAACACTTGTACTGACATTTTTACTCAAGTTTATTCTCCATTTATTTCTTTGGGAAAGGTGTGAAAAATGGAACCCAGGGGAGGGCAGGATAAATAATACAACGAATTTTATTATTATCCACTCATTGATTGCAAATTTCGATTGGTCCGGTTTTTTTCTATTTTTCATCACATAAAATGGGGAAAGCTGTACAACGATCTAATATTTTTTGAGGATACAGTATTAATTCAGGCCGTTGTGAATGAAGTTTTATATTTCCGTTAAGCAGTGCCGTACATCGATATGAAATAGTGACTATAAAAAATTTAACAAATAACGTTCTTACATTCTGCAGTCAAATGAGATCAATGAATTCTAAACATCCGCAAACGCTCCGCCTTGGAGGATTTTGATAGGTGTATCAGCAATGGATACAAAACCACTCTGTGTTCCCAATCCGTATAGTGCACCATTCTCAAGACGTTCGAGGGGATTGTTAGATATATCAAGCTCTTGCAAATTTCCCAGATTCTTAGCTGCACCTTTCTTGATGCTCGTTATTTTGTTACCGCTCAACCTAAGTTTCAATAAATGCGGCAGACCGGAAAATGAATCTCCGTCAATCGTTGTAAACATATTATTCTCCAAATAAAGACTCGTAAGTAGAGATGCATTGAATGCACCCGGTGGAATTGTGGCAATTTTGTTATCGTGCAGAAACAGATTGAGTACTGCGACATCTGTGAAACTTCCTTCTTCAATAATTTCGATCTCATTTTCGTAGAGGTATATAAAAACTCCCAGTTTTCCCGTTAAATCGGAAAATGAATCTCTGGAGATCTTTTTAATTTTATTGTTATTCAGGTGAAGGGATTTTATCACGTTCAAACCTCTAAAGCATCCGAAATTCACTGTAACGATGCCATTGTGGGCAAGACGAAGGGTGATTAATTTTTCAAGGTCTTCAAAAGTTCCGGGATGAATTTCACTCAGTTGGTTGTAGGACAGATCGAGAGTATTCAGATTCTTTAAATCTCGAAGTGCATTCGCTGGTAGATCGGATACATTATTAAACGCAAGATTGACATAAAGGAGATCCTTTAAATTCTTCATAGAGTCTTCAGGAATGTCGTCGATAGCGTTTTGGTTGGCTGTCAACACCTGGAGAGTCGATGGTAGGGTTTTTGCAAAAGATAGGCTTTTCAGACGGTTCGTCGATGCTGCAAGATTGGTCAGTTTAGTTTTTTCCAAAGCCCCATCTTCAATTGTAGAAATGAAATTGTCGGCGATGACAATGGTCTTCAGATGGTCGTTCGCGATCACATCTTTCTTGATAGTCTGAATTTTATTCTTCCGAAGATAAACTTCAGTCAATCCTTTTGGCAGGTCGTTCAGGAGCTCTGGTGTGATATCAGTTATGTCATTCTCGCTGAAGTCGATTGAAAGAAAGGGAAAGGCGGATAGTTTGTACCAGTCTTTTTGGAATTTTTTGAGGCCCAACCCTGAGAGACTTAACTCTCGTTCTTCATGGTTGACAACGGCAGATGTGCAGTCAGCAAGTGCCTCATCCTTTTTTCGTTCCTCCACTGAGTTCACTATGCCATCAGCAGTTTTACATATTTTTACTAGTAAATTTGCATCCAACACCGGGGGGATTTCCGTTGTTGTGGGCTCCTCTGGTAATTCAGTCCGACGTGGTGGTTCCATCCTCTCCTTATATGGCTCACGACTAGCCGGATCCATGAAAACGCGTGTTGAAATACTGTGTAATGCGTTCCCTTCAGTTATGACGTCCACAGATTTCGTGAGCCCATAGAAAACTCCATCTTCCAGTTGCCTAAAGGCGTTATTTGACACGTTCAGACATTTCAGTTTATCCAACCCTACAAAAATATTGTCTTCCAATTCAGAAATCTTATTATCAGCCAGCGATAATGTTTCCAGTTGATCCAGTTTGGAGAAAATTAGAGCCGGAAGATTCTCGAGTTGATTATTATCGAGATTCAATCTTTGTACTCCTGATAAATTGTCAAAGACTTTTTCCTCAATTTTTTTCAGCTTCAAACCGGACAGGTCAAGATGGGGTGTATTATTCGTAGCCTTTATGGATCGTAGAATCCCATCGTCGATGTTCAGGAGATAGTTTCCGTGTTCAATTTCCTCTGCCGATATGTAGTCCACGGTGAAGGCTCCGATGAGGAGGATTATGTACCACATCTTTGTAGATTGAGCTTTTCTGAGATCTAGAAGTTAGACCGATGGAGTTTGATCAGTAAATCAGGATCAGACATTTTGTTGCGAAATTTCGTTCTAACTTCATTGGAATGTCACTACGAAAATATTTGATTTATGATTAATTTAGAAAATTAGAAATTTTACTCACATGTTCAGGGTGAACTCAGTATTACTCGGTTCGAGACCCGGATAAGAAGTGAAGCATTCTGACGCTTTCCCCTATATATACCCTCATCTTCAATGATTTATTTCACGTGTGGCGTTCATGTTTGTGCACCAGTGTTTGGTTTTCGAATTCTATTCTAGGTTTCGTAAACGCACGGTTTATGATTTTGCCAATTTTCAACTTTGCTGTCTTGCTATCATTAGAAAAATACACTAGCCCACGTAGGCCAATCTGGCATGTTTTGTACAGTTTTACAATAAAAAAAATTGGAGGCTTTTTTGGGAATAAATATTCACTAAATACTGCTGCGAGCAAAACTATCGAAACTTCACGTTGGAAGGTGGTGTCAGAAATTCCATGCAAAGGTTGGACTACTCCTGTTGATCTCACGCTTGCTTACATTGCATCATCACCCGAACCAGGAAGTTTGATACAAAAGTAACCTCACCTCTGTGTCTGCCTTTGCCGATCGCGTTGCATCTGTATGTGGAGTTCTTTTGCCTGTCATTGTTGCTATCTTACAAGTTCTCCGATTAAATTAGCAACAACCGTAGTATTTCTTCTTTTACTGAAGTAGTGACAGGGAATTGAGTCACATTCGCATTGTAAATTATAGCGATGATTGCGGGATAATAGCTCAGTTGGACTGGGCTTCAATGAATTTTAAATGCAATACTGATCAAAATTTTTTGATTACAGTGACATATTTTTTCAAATTATTCTCGATTAGGGCTTGGTAAAGTTCAGCGTAATATCAATTCAAGACTTTATTTGCATCTAATGAGAGTCAATTCTGATTCTATTCTGAAAGTCTCGGTACCGATCAGAATGATTGAATTCTTGATGCTAATTGTTCGTTAATGAATCCATAAAATTTAGTTAGTTGATTCCAGGTGGAACATGTACACGTGATAATCAACACCATTGTACTGACGATAAATCCCATAAAAACTCACATGAAGGAGATCGTTCAAATCTCTCACCTCTAACCTGTTTTTTCTATTTACCATTCAAAGCACCTCCTTTGAATCGCCGAATAATTTAAATTATCAAACGTGTGCACCCAATTATCGTACTCATTACGGCTACAAACGAGCCGACATATTGCACGTGTGAATAAACAAAAAAACAAAATGGTAAAACCTCGGGTTAAATTTTTTAACTTAGCTTGATTAGAATAATGCAACATGCCATTGGAATAACGTTCTGTAACACATTTAAATGGAAGTGAGAGAGAAAATAAAGAGCATACACTGGAATGCAAATGTCGACTTGAGGAGAGACGAGTACACGAGAATGAGTCACACGCGATTGGACACACGACGTTTCACTGATACCGGCTACGAGTTGGAACTCGAGCATTAATGTATCTTCTTTATTATTCATATCCTTGAGGTACAAAAGTATTCCTAATTAGTCTTGGGAATGATGGGCCTCCTGTCTGGCGCTCTCATTGCCGTCTTTGGTGTTTTTTATGTTCTTTTAATTTTTTCCCTTCATTATTTTGGAATGGGGAATATGATAATTCACTCAATCATTGGCACCTTGAAACAGAATTGGAATATAGGTAGAACTGAGTGGTTCAGTGGGGAAAGTGGTGTGTATCATAGGTTTTTTTTATTTTTTTATGGTAGTCGAAGGGTTGGGGGATTGATAAATTGAGTCTAATAGATTATAGAGTACGAGTCTCGTTAAATAATAAATGACTTTATTAGAAAGCTTTGGGGCGAAATAAATGAGGAAAGGATAACAATAAATACCTCGTTCGCGTACTAACAACAATGACAATAAAAAAATAAGGAGGAAGTTGGAGGTGATTTTGTATGGAAATAGTTGAGCGGGCGAAAAGAAACAAAAACAAATATTTTTTCAGTTGCATGAGAAAAAATTGATCTTGCTGAGTATATTTACTAACTACAAGAAAATTTACTTGGCATCAGCATGTCTTATGCAAATATTTATATACATTCACTTGTAGGAGGTAAATATACTTGGAAAAATAGACTTGAAGCGTTGACAAATAATTTCCGTGAATAATTTTCCCCCATTAAAAAATTTAATGAATGAAACACAAAATTGCAATTACTCTAAAATAATTCTCACATTCCCCTACGACATATTCACAGCAATTTTTCCTTCGTACGGATATCATCAATAGCATAGGCACTGTTACCCTGAAAATTTATTCGTGTACCATGATCTTTAACGAGTCCGTAACATCCCGGATCGCAACTGCAATCAGTGTCGATTGGACCAAGGCGTTTGTTACGTCCTAGGCGTTAGTGGGTTTTTCATTTAACGAGCGAGTCAAATGCGCGTGCCTCACTACATTTGTCTAAATGCATACACAAACCCCTTGCCAATGAAACATTAAACCAAAGAGAAAATAAAATGTTGCAAAAATAGTGAATAGTCGATGGTGTTTGTTGCAGATTAGAATAGGTCAGAAAGTCACACATTGTGTTAATGATACACCCACGTGCCTTCGTAATTATGGACAATCAAAGCGTGAGATAAATCCAGAACAATTCAACGAATCTCACAATCCTTAATCCCCTTGAATTATCCAGCGGTAGAATTATAAACAGCAGGAGAGTGAGCAAGCCGAGGATTTTGTGAAAATTATTTTGTTTTCCTTAACATGATCAGATGGGGGAAAAATTTCCGAAGAAATATCTATGAAAAATTTGATTGAATGCAACAAAGTCGGGGGTATTTTGAGTGGATTGTATCAGCTAAGGATTTGGGATTTTTTGAATGCAAATTTGAAAATATCTTTCGAACTAATGTACTGGTCGACGACAACCCCTCATTCTCATGAAAACTAAATTCATTACGGCCAGTGGGAATTCATTTATCAATTTCGAATAACCATTTATACCCCATTGACAACGGTTTATTAAGGGGTTACATGGGTTTCGTCGGGCAAAAAACGGCCTTTTTTCAATAATTTTTTTTGCATGTAAAAAATGAAATATTTAGATGAAACTTTTTATGATTTAAAAGATACATATTTAATAAACATTTTGTGAAATTTTCAAAAAAAAATATCAAGATGGCGGCCATTACGACGCCATTTCCGGCAGTCCCTCGGAAAAAAGGTGCCTCCGCGTTGTCAGCAGAACTTCTTTCAGGATTATCTGAAATGAACGGAAAAAATTCGTGTTTTAGTAAAGACAATAAACTAGGTATTGGACGAAGGAAAAAAAAAAAAAATGAAAATTCGATTTTTGGCAGACATTTTTATAAAAAAATGCAAATTTTGATGAAAATTTCTCGAAATTTTTCAATTTTTAAATAGTTGTAATTAAAAAAAAAAAAAATCCTTCGTTCAAGACCTTGTAAATAATATCTCGAAGACTTGTGTAAAATTTCATTAAGATCGGTTGAGTAGTTCGCGAGAAATCTTGACAACCGACTTTGAAAACATAGTTTTGAGAAAAACGCGTTCAAAGTTTTGGAGACAATAAGAGTGGGGAAAAAATTTTTTTTTTCAACTTACATTGAATCGTCGATTCCTGGGCCATAAAGTAGAGAACCTGCTGCAGCTGCAATGTCCAGGGCATCCTTTTGCTCCTGTCGATGACGAACTCTGGCTTATCTGGGCTCTAGACACTTTAAACGGCTCTAGACACTTTAAACGGCTCTAGACACTTTGAATTACCTGACCTGGAGCGTCCGTCTTTTCAGGGCTGTATCTCCGAAACTATTACTCGGATCAATTTGAAAATTTAGGACAATATTCTAGAGATGTTATAGAATTTAATTAGACAAAAAAAAAAAAATCGATTTTTTGAAACCGTGAAACCCATGTAACCCCTTAAGCTTTCAACGATAAAACAACTCACGCCCTTTCCGTCTTTCCTTCTCCCATCAGCGATTTTTCCATGCAAGATCATCGAGAAACATAAACAAAACGCCTGGAGAAAAATAATGTGCGAGAGCGTGGGATAAATCGGGAACAATTCTAGAGATCCAACAATTCTCGATTTAGTACAGAATAAGTGGGAAAATCGTTTGAGTGTATCTGCTATTAACTATAAAGTGACCTCAATAATTACCCATTTGTCCTTTATTCGCTAATTACATGGTTTGCAAAGAGGTTTCTTCATGTGCCTGAAGACCTGCTTGAATTTTTAATTGATTCCATTATGTGAAACAAAATTTTATTTTATTCAGACTTTTTTTAATACTTCATCCCGACATGTTGGAAAATTACCATCAAAGATGTGGGAAATAACGTTGGTTTTTATTTTATGAACATTTCACTCCTCACTACTGCTCATCGCTGAGATCTTTCTTGCGTGAAATAAAAGTCCAATAGCGTTGAAAAATTTACAAAAGCATGAAAGCTAGAAAGTTAAAAGTATTCAAACCGTGTAGAACTCATTACGCGCAATCCCTAGGGCGTAGCCCGAGATCCACCAGTGTATGTGGCAACCAGCAGCTGCAGTGCAAAATCCCGTCCACATATACCTACCTCCAATATACGTATGTAATACACTTTGAGGTTTACAGACAGAGACAGATACTCAGTTCCAACTTGTACATATTCACATTATGCATGGAAATCTCTTGCCACCGCGCCTTCTACCTTTCGCCTTTGGCCATACTCTCTTCTTATCGCTGATGCTTAATAACCAGCAATCATTAATGCGCCGGATTTCCTTCTCCTTTTGCTACGAAAATGCTCATGAATTTCGGAGATACACCTACAATCGGACACTACATTAATTAATTCATTCAACGACGTTGAATGCCCACTATGCGAGTGTCGAATCCCTTATGTGGGCAAAAAGTTCTACAAAAAACATAATCCGCAAGCAAAGTGAACTCAGAGATAAAGTTTATCACTTTTTTGTAAAATCCAGTTCTGTAAATTTAATTTATTTGTTCCGTTGACATTCTCAGAAATTTTAGGAACCAAAAAGTAGAAATCACCACCGAGGTAATCAGTCGGGAATTTTCTGGGAAATTTTCCTTCTACGGAAAAAATTACGTAACAATTTCGTTCTTCGTTGAGGGATCAATCTGGGAATTTACTCAATGTTGTGAACGCTTTTTCTTCTATTCCAATAAAACCTATTGGAAAATGATTTCTTGTTGTGGATTAGGTGACTTGTTCCCCAATTTTTATTGAACATAATCTTCGTGCGTATGAGACGTGTCATTTCAACTTGAAAACCCAGTATAGATTTTCAACATCCAGAAATTATTTTTCTGAGTTCGCTGTGATATTCTGCGCTGGTAATTGGATTTCTCTCAACTTTGCATCGCGCCATTCAATTGAAAGAATTTGTGGCCCGACAGATCTGAATGTATAATTCGATGATAAGTGAGAAAACCCCTAATGTTAGTGGTACAGATTGGAGACGTTGAGAAGGCGGGAATTCTCCCTGAGTGCTAACAGATATTCATATTGAAATGAGATTTTAACGTACATGAGTAATGTGATTATCCCCTGGAAGTGAGTTAGATGTGATAAGGCGCTGAAGCTCATTGGTAACATGAATTAGCGAGAGGCTGAAGAGTTGGCCGGTTTCACTGATAAGAATTCAAATGAGAGATCCACATGGTCTTGAGAATTGCGTGCTGATGACTCTGGGGGACGGGAAAAGGAGGAAGTGGAGTTATCAAGTTATGCGGTTAGATTGAGACAAAATGAAGGTGACAGAGCTGGTCAGAGCTGGTGTCGGGGTGTTTGATATATAAAGGCTGTTTGAGATGATTTGTTATTGTTGAGTTAGTGAAGAAGTAGAGCAGTGGAGATAATGACAGGGGTGGATGCAAAGTCGAGATATGTGGGTTTGCATATTACTTTACGAGCCCAAGTTTTCTCATGGTATATGTATCGTATTTTAATCTTTTGTCACGTCTTTTATTTTATTAGGGGTATGTACTTATCCCCTCGACGTTTTTTCACTGATATAATTGCTGGTCGTAAAGTTTAAATTTTTCGGTTGATTTTCTAATCCTCGTGGCGTGCGCTACTTCTAGTCAGCGGAGTTGTTTATGAAATTTGAATATCGAGAAATGCACCATAAAATATGTAATAATTTTTCTTTCAAAAAGTGAACAACGATGGCGCTTAAATTGTTTATTACAACGGCTTCACCCCCGATTTTTAAATCTGTTTCAATTGAAAAATCCGAAAGGTAATAAAACTCAGGGAAAAATTACGATTCCGAATGTCACTGAGTTTCCTGGAATTTTTACGTGCAGCTTGTTATAATGTTAATATACCGTAAGGGTAGAGCTCCGAGTATAGTCCGGAAATTTTTTTTCTGTCGGAAATTCTTCGGAGTTTATGGAATAGACCAAGTGTATTTTTTTCGTCACTCAGGTCCGATAAGTGGTACTTGCAGTGGCTGTGTTCAGCCGTGTGGTGGGGTAAATGGTGTACACCAGGACGATACCGTAAAACGAGAGCAGGTATGGTAAGTGACTCTTACCGCTCCTTGGTCCGTAAAATCATACAGTTACTAAATGCATAACCCACATAACTTTTGTACAAGAGTACCATGAACTGAGCCGTTATGGCTGTGGCTTCACTGGATCTGGCCAGTATGGCCGTCGTTTGGATGTGCAATTGAGCGATTCAGTTCTTCCCTTTCCTCCCTTCTTGCACAATCAACCATTTTTTGGATGGATGTGAGACGACCTCGTCTTCCGAATACAAAAAATTCCGGGGCACCAGCTCTGAAACTTCTCGAAAATTTTGCAATTAATTCAAGCAAAATGGCGAATCATCCTCTTGTATAAATAAACGCAAGAGGGTAGGCTAAGGGAAAAATGAAAGGAAGAACACCAGTCTTGGTGGACAGATTTACATGCAATGAAGGTAGAGAAGAGTGACGAGAAATTAATGTTGGCAGGCAGGATGCTATGGCTCCTGGCAACCCGCTGGTATCCCCTCGTTTCCACCTACTATTCATTCGCTTCACCATGAAAAACCCGCTAATTCAACGTTCAAGGTGTTCATGCTGCATTTCCCTCCTTCAAAAGAATAAAAAGAGAATAATAAAAAACACAGAGCAAAAGAAAAATAAATTATTCTCGCTCGAGCTTATATTCACGGCCTTCATCCACTCATTTTAGTTTCTTTACTCCAGTGACTCTCTTGATATCAACTTCACCTAAGAGCTGACCGTTTATTTACTTATTTTCATTTACTTCAGTGCGTTGATCATCTAAATTGCGTACAATGAATCCACAATTATTCTGGGAATAGGCAATGAAAAAACATTGTTTCTAGTAGTTACAGAAGTTTTATTCCTCCTCACAAGTGGTGAACAGATATTTAGTTAAAATAATTTTTTTCCGTGAAATTTACCAGATCTTTTTGTCCGGCCACTGAAGAAAAATATCCTTATAATTTATAGACCTTTTGAAATCCTTACATTGGACCGCGAATATGCGAAAATTTCGGTGCTCTTGTAGTAACCGCTCATAAACTATCATGTGAAGCGGTAGCTGTGTGGAGTGCACGCGAATCATCTTTCAGCGATCGGTAAACATCACTAGTACCAGTGGTGAATTTCATGAATATTCATAAACGATAATTTGTCGGTTAATTCCTCTATTGGGATAGTTATAGCGTGCTTGCTTCAACTTTGGATGTGGTTGCTTCATGTTGCGTCTTCGCTTGAATATTTCCACACCGTCGGGTTCGGTTTTTCGTTTTGATCAATTGCTTTTTGAATTATGCGTTCAAAGTACATGGTTCCACGGGTCGTTGGACGAGGTTGTTGAACGTTGGGGGGTTTCATAATTCACGCAAATATTCTGGATACATGGAAATTGCTGAGGTAGATGAGAGGGAATTTTTTTTTCAATTAAATATGCAGGAGAGGAATAAATTGAGATGAGAGGAATAAATCGTGATTTTTTTATTCAGGTGGTCATCAATGGTTTAGATGATGTTTTCATGGATTCAGGAGGGGATAAGATTTTTCTTGCTGTGGAGAAAATCCCATATCGAAATTTCATTTTGATTTTTTTTCTCAGGGATATTGATATTGTTAAAACTGTACTTCAATTATTTTTAATTAACATTTTAAATATGTGTGAAATGTATCACTGAAGCATTTACAAGAGGTTTACTTGAATCATCAAGACCTCTTGATCATGTAAAAATGACATTCGCCCCCATTACGTTTGTTTCAGGAGTTCTGGAGTGAAAGACAACACTTCCCGATCCGACACCGATGGTTGGGAGTTCGCATCAGGTAATCCTCAGGACCGCCAAAAGCCCCAAAAATTCGTAACTCAACCGACTTTCTCCCAGAGATTTTTCAAACTGCTCTTCATCCTCCTCTTCATCCTTTCTCTCTCTTACAATCTCCTCAACATCCCTTTGTACCTTTATCTTTACGAACTTCACAACCAACTACTTCTCTATAAACCCCCAGGGCTGGATAAGACACTTATGGCCCCACTGAATATGTAGTGGCCCGAAGAAACGTGAATGCAAAAAAAAAACGATACAGATAAGACAATAATTAAGTGCGAGCAGGAGAAAGGTTAATTGAGAAATGCGACGGTTGTTTATCCTGTTATATGCAGTGTTACTGTGTCGTTTTGTGCTTTAAATAGGGACTGAGTTCAATGAGTTGTTAAGAGTCTCTCTCGAACTGTCTTAATCACCGTTACTGGCGACGGGAGACATCGATTAATTGCTGTGATTAGAAACGCCTGTGATAGACAGCGGATTAATAACTTTAAAATTCAACAAATCACAACAAACTGGCTCTTTCTTTTCTATTGCTTTTTATTTTGATTTTTCTCGCATTTTTTTTCCTCACAAGACGCTAGTACTGACAGAAGATCCCTTGACAGACATGACATAATATTCCATTAAGATGACAAAAATAATAGTGTAATTCCATTTCTCATTGTAGGTGTCATTGACTATTTAAAACAAAGTATTTACAGTGAAAACATTAATTTTTTATAGGCCGTCACATTAGCTTGTTCAGTCAAAACTTTCTCGTTGTACAAAGCGACATAGCCAATCGAGGATTACCACAAAACGAAAGCAATTTTGCATTTTTTTCTCTGCTTTCTTTTTTTATCGCATGTAAACGTAAATAAATTTGACAGTTCTTCTTGTGTAAACTGCGCTGCATTATTCTAACATTC
Organism: Diachasmimorpha longicaudata; assembly: GCF_034640455.1. NCBI lineage: Eukaryota > Metazoa > Arthropoda > Insecta > Hymenoptera > Braconidae > Diachasmimorpha > Diachasmimorpha longicaudata. Next base: position 13,062,822 of record NC_087225.1, read on the forward strand.
TCATGTGATACAAAAACCCGAGGCTCATAAAACTAGCTATTCACGACTAATAAATTTCGTGGGTTATGACATAAGTGCATAAACCAGTGTTTTCTTTTTTTTTTTCTTCAGGTAAACGAAGACGGAAGCGTGGCAAGGGTGCGGTCACGGAAAACGAGAAGGACGCAGAGCCAGGTGGCGGGAAACCATTCGACGAGGCCTCTTGGGAGTAACACTGAAAAACAAGGCAAATTTAACACAATAATTAACACCAGAATTATGGTTAGACACTCAGTTATTCAGTGATTAATACAATTTTTACTTATTCGATTGTAAAGTGGGCTCAACTGAGACGTACAATTTTTTTCATTTATACCATAAAACGATTTATTGTCTAATTACCATGGGAAAGGTGTAAAGGAATTGCGAGAGTATTTTTTGTGGCGATGTTGTACACTAGAAAGAAATCTGACAGTTTTTCTAATCAATACTTAACAAAATAAAGTTTTCTTCCGTGAATTGTCAAGTTCTGGAAGGAAATATTGAGAATCTGTTTGTGTTGATAATCCTCCTATTCCTAAACTACTCTTGAAACAAATCCTTTTAAATCCTCATTCTAGATAAAATGGTAATTTTTTTTGTTGCCATTTTGTTTTCCTGTAGGAAGAATATTTGAATATTTTCTTCGAAGCTCAAAGCTTAGGATCAATTGGACAATAACTCGACAAGTGCGGTAATGTGCTATTTTATGAAGTGATTAAAGTGAAAAAAATTAAAGAATTTATTTTAAATTCTTTACCTGCAGTTTATTCAATCATCAAAAGAATAAGGAATAGAATGAAACATTTTCGAAGCTTAATAAATTCAACCGTGTGGTATTTACCTTGCTTTATATCGCCTATTCATTGTTATGTTTACAGCTTTTGTTTTGATGAGCGGCTTCTTATCGTCCCATTGTCCCCTGTCCTCAGTATCTCCGCGCTTCCTCAACCGTTCACACGACTTTACCTTTTAAACAGAATATTATTTGAGTGACCAAGTATAATTGACAATAATTTATCCAGTTTTTATCAATTGATAACCAGTCGCGAGTTAGTTCGTTTCATAGTTATGTGTTCGATGTTGTGAGTGATTCGATTCTGTGAGTGATTAGTGAGTTTGATGTTGTGAGTGATTAATGTGGTGTTGTAATGATCGTTCCAAAATGTTGAGAAGAGTTTTGGATCGTCAGAATGAGCGTCGAAGAGCGTTGCAGAATGAGGCGATCGAGGGAACGAGTACTCCACGACGTGGAAGCTACATAGACCTCCCTAGAATTCGGTTGGTGGATAAGCAGTCGACGAAAGTAGTGAGTCTGAGTTTATGCAATTGTTGTTGAAGATCGTTGGACACTTTTGGGATTTCTAAGGGCATTGCGTTTATTTGAACGGCAAGGCACATGCCGCATAGAAACCCCATCTCTGCCTCAACTTTCTGATGAATTCCTAATCGTTAAAAACAAAAAACAAGCGACGAAAACTGGACAACATTAGTTAGTTGAGGAAGACCTGCCGATCGTGGCAGGAGAAATAATGCGACAACATGAGACATTTAGAAAATCGACTCATGTTTATTTCCTCCTATTAAAAATACCCTTTTCGCCCCCAATTAAATCGCGTTCGGAATCTGGCGATCTCAGCGTATGATTTTTTACACAAAAGAAATCACTGTGAATTTTTTTTGTTGTAAATCGCTGATTTAGCGTCTAAAATCCCACGTCGGCAATTTTTTCGGCGAATACCTGAAGTCTTTTTGTAAAGTTTGGATTATTTCCATTATCTTCACAAAAAAAAATAGTTTCCTGTGCGAAGGTTTTTTGTTTTGTTGGAATTGAATATTTTTTCTAAAAAATTCAGCCATCATTTTCTCTCCCCACTTATCCACAAATTATTTTCCCTCTCGAATCGATCAGTTTTCTATGGAATATACACTGTAATAATAATATTGCTGTGGGGATGGAAAAGTGTGCGGTAACGAGCGATCGTAAAGGAAGCGTGAGGGAACGTAGATGGGCGGAGAATGGGTAAAAAACATCCAAAGAGAGTAACAACAACAACAATAAAACAACATCCAATATAAAAATATATTCCACCTATCTCACTTCCTTTCAAAGCGCCTCACCGGGTGATACAAATCGAGTAATAAATAATAACAATAAACAGAGTCGATAGACAAGGCGCAGTGTGTGGTTGTATACTTTCTATCTACAATAGAAGCTGTTGGGGAGCGATAAACTATCGTCCAGTTTAAACGACCAGGCGAGTTGAATCGGCCTCGGACGATTGTTTATCGGTCAATTACAAGTCGATCTAACGTAGTATTCAACGATGGCTGTTTGACTCATGCGTGACGTTGCATCCCTCTTATTTTTTCGTCTTTTATCCATCGAACAATATCATTGAAAAATGTAAAGTAATTTCTCTCCATTCGTTGATATTCATGAAGTAGTTTACATGGAATATTGAGGGGATTGATAGATCGGGCAATTTATTTTTTCATTTGCTGTTGACTCCGGTAATTGTCATTTTCTGGACTTGGTGGGTAAATTTGGATCATTCATCGAATAAAAGTAAAACACATAATTATTAAACGAAAGGGTGATTTTAATGTCGCTTCGTTGCATGAAATAGATCGCTTTTGACTTGAATGATAAATTCACATTCCGTGAAAAATACTTAACGGACCTAATGATGAAATCTACTATTCCCTCACTATCACACACTCCTGCATTGCTTTTCAAGTTGAAAATTTTTTTTTCTCAATCCAGCATCGTAAAAACCTCAATTTCCTCAATCAATAAATCCCGAACATAAAGACAAGAAGTTCTAATAGACTCTCCATAATTACCCGATTATAAAATCCCAGTTCTACTTAATAATTGCCTTCTCCCCGAGCACCACGATGTTTCCAAACGCGTCTACAGCACAACACCAAGGCCTTCATACTTTACTCGAGATTAATCCCGATGAATTACTGTTTTAAACGCGATAGTAAGCAGTAAAGGTTTCACTCTATCCCCAAGCATGATGAAAAAGAAGAGAGATAGAGGGGCTAGGGGGTTGGTGAGGGGAGATGTACTGCATATTCCAGGTACAAATATACATGTATAGACAATTTCAAACTCTAACTAAACTCGTACCTGTGTTGCATATAATCGATGAATCTGCGATAAGATTGAGCGCAAAGTTGAGGTGGGGTTTGGTGAGACCCCGAAGGGAAACTCAATTAAATCGAATTGCATCGATGCGATGACTCGCGAATTTCACGCCGAGAATTCGATCTGACTAGAATACACTCTTTCCACTCGCAATCAATTTTTTAATCTCATTTTTTTTCCCATCCACCTCTTATTATTTTTGTCTTATTTTCCATTACATTTGAAGGGAATTTCTTATTTCCTCTTTCCATATTGGATGCATATATATAATATAAAGTTTTAATCAATGCGCACGTCATGAAAATATAATAAATCCATTTGGTCTGGAATATATGGATTAACCACTGATCGAATCCTTAATTGCAAATTATTTATTAAAAAAAAACAAATAACGGTGGCTCGGGGGTAATGAGAGGGAAAAAAAATGAGAGAGGACTGCTGAGGTGTGTTCAGGGTCTTTCACGCTTATCGGAACGTCTTTCCAGCGGGCTCGTTAACGGCGCCTCGTAATTGTGCTGGAATGCTACAATGTTTCTTGGTTTATGGTTATTATTTGGTTTGGGAAATGGCACCTCGGGCGGTGGGAGTGCGTTCATCGTGGTGCTGGCATTATTTGCCATTTAATTTGATATTTGATATTCATCACATTTCATCTATTGCTTTTCAAAGTATTGGAAAACTTGGAGAGATGCAATTTTGAACGGAGACGGGCCGAAAGAATAGAGTATTGTGAGAATGAATATATTGCGTTGTTGGTGAGAGCCCTGGAAATTACATGCGCTAGGTGCATTATTACATTGATAATTTTCGGAAAAATGACGTGACAATTTTCCATTTTGTTCGATATCGAATCGTCTCGTTATCAGAATATTATCCTAAAATATGAAAATAACATTCATTACCTTGTCCAATGTTTTGTGGATGCTGCTGGAGTCAACTTGGGACTTAGCAGGCCAGTAGGATTTTCCCAACAGCCACCACAGGACCACTAAGGCCCAAATCAACTTCCAGCACGCCAAGAAACTCGTTCTCACCTCTAAAAACAAATTTCACACTCCAGGGAATATTCAGCATTAACTCCACTCTCCGGGACACAGCACATTATTATAAAAATATTTTTTAACTCATTTAAATCTCGAAGCTATTTTCTGTACATAATGTGACCATGCTGGAGTCAGATTCACATTGGAGATAGCCACCAAAGAAACTGGTCGACTACAGTTGGCACGATTATGGTACGGTATCGTTTGCGATTATCAGAAGGAGAGTTTCAGGATATTTCCAACGCCGTATATACACTCCATGGATATTTTATTGCACGTGACACAAAACGCACTTACGAGTCTCTCAGACTTAGTATCAAAAGCCCCTCTGATTCAAGTGCTGCATCTGTATGGTTGGCTGAGTGTATGGAAGAAAACGATGGTACACTTAGGACTAAATTCTCTATACCAATGACATAAACATAAATGTTAGGGAGACTATATCTCTATGGAGGGCGATAACGTACTTCTGGGTATAATAAAGAGGTTACAGGTTTATTCAGAAGTGTCGTGGGTAAATCCCTCCTCGATAACTTGAGGGATAAGCTGGGAAATTGAGAAGAGTGGAGGGATATCAACGAGTGTAGGTGCTGGGTATTTGTCCTGTGAAGATGTAGCTATTTTAGTTGTTTGGCTTTTTGCGGAAATAGAAGCAGAGAAAACGATCTGTTTTGGACTCAAAAGCATTTTACAATGCTTTTGCAATGGGGAATTGATTTTAAATCAAAGATGTACTTAATTTGAAAAATGATATTTGCAAATCATCGCTAACTGCAGACTCCTCTCCCGCCCTTAATTGTAATATTTAAAAGCACCCAACGGTTCTTACTCTCACCCTCTTTCTATCAAAATGTAAAACCGTGCAGGGGTGACGCTGAGGGGGGTAGAAAAGTCTTTGCCTCAGGTGGACCGTGAGAACATTGTCCTGTTTAAATTGGGGTGGAGGTCCAAGGTCCTTGATTTCATCATCGAATGGTATATTTTCTAACACTGAATATCAACTATTCGCAATTTCTCTTCATTCAAATCTCAATTTTACAAAATTTTATTTCTCCACAAAGTCACCGTCGTAACAAAGTTCAAAACACCACCAGATAATCCCTATAATAATCTTGTAAATCGAAATTTATCCTCTCATCTCCTCATCTAAATTCCCAATGATCATTCAATGACATCGGAAAGCCCTCACCAACTCCCTCTCATTCCAGAAAATTAGCTGATAAATAATCATTTATGGGCAATGAATTATTCGCGCTTCTAATTGACAGGTTTTACGGATCAATTTGTGAGGGGTTGTTGCTGCTGGGGGGCGGAGTCGACAATCGTTTTTGGCATGAAAACCGGTAGCTTAACGTTTGGGTGGGGCACCTTCGGGAACTTTAGAAAAAGAATGTTAAAAAAGTGGATAAAAGAGGCTAATAAGGAGGTGAAAGCGGGAGGTGGGAGGGGTGGACGAGGAGGCGGTTTAGAACGGGGAGGTAAGGGGGTAGGAGGAGGATGAAGAGAAAAAAAAATTGGAGGTATAAAAAAATGGTGGAAGGAGTGGAGGGATGTCATTAACATAACTGCGGAATCCCTGGGCGTTTATTCGCTTCGCTACTGCGTCTCTTGCTGTGCTTATTATCCGTTTTCACCGTATGCGCCTATCTTCGAGGCCTGCACCAGTATATACCCGTAGTTACCTATCGGGTTTACTTACGATTATGGTCAGGATTCGAGCATTACTAGACACGGAACGATTGTACATAAATATATGAAAATGTCGTCTTGAATAGTGTTTAGTTGTTGGTGAGACTAAATGTTGGGTGTATTGAATTGTTTTTATGAGTATTATTATTTAGAAATTGCTTTTGTATGGTGTAATGGGAGAGGTTGATGGCTGGTAAATTGTTGCAAGGTGGATAATATCAGTTTTATGATGTTTATTTTGTTTAATTTTCCATGGGAAATTGAGTAACATGATTTTGTTGAGGATTCAGAGATGTTTTAGAGGAGAGAAACTGGTTGAAAATTGTTTTATGGAGGTTTTACGAACCGACGTTTTTGTGGATGATTTAATTGTCGAGGTATGCGAATAATGATCATGATTTTCTCAATATAAAACCGGATAAGGGTATAGGGAAAGGACGTTTTTCTTAGGAGAATTAATATATTGATTTTTTTTTTGAGATAAAGTAATGAATAAAAAATTGGCCTTTCAAATTCAATGACATGGGACGACAGTAAGGGAAATGGGTACACAAATTATGGCATGTTAGGAAGAGATTCCGTAGAAATTCCTTAAAATTTTTGTTATTTTTCATCCAATATTCCTCTTCGCGTGAAAAATAAGGAAAAATTGGGAGCAGAAAGCTCTTGCGCTTTAGGATGCCATATTCATGTACTCCTTATACAATTCATATCCCTCTACCTAAGATGATCTTCTCCATAGTCTCATCATCGACGCAAGCGCACACCCCGCATCCCCCCGAACTGGCGCGGGGGAAAATTCCATGACCCCTACTCCGTTTTCCATCTCACCATTCACTCACTTTCCCGGCTTTTCTCGCACTGAACACCTCGTTTCAAAAATGTCACCACACATAACCTCACTGTACCATTTGAAGCACTTTTCACCCCTGGAATTTTAACGAAAGGATGAAATAAGCGTTGAAAAACCTTAAAAACACGTCGTTGCGCCCGGGGAATTTAACTTCGACTGCAAAAGCTTCAGCGCATAGCCCACGCATCTTTTTTTTTTTCCAACGCACCTCGGGGATAAAATGAGACGTGCTATCCAATCAATGTGTGTGCATGTGATATTGTTGTGAGTGTACTGGTGAGTTGGTTATCGTGTACGTGAGGATGGAAAAAAGGGTTGATGCAAGGGAGGTACAGTGAGGGTGAAACATTGGGGTGTATATAACAAAAAAAAAATAAATAAAAGAAAGTGAATGAGAAAAAATGAGAGTGGGGATGATGGTAAAAATCGATGGAGCTAGCAACCCTTTTTCCACCCTTTATCGAGGGCTGTTCTTGTGCTGTCTCTGTTGCCAGAGAGTCCCCTGGGGCGGCTGTGGGCCTGGCCACACCCTTCCTTTCATCCCCTCAACGTCGACCTATGAGATGCGTAGAATTGCGAGTATGGCGGATGTTAGGAGTCTCGTGTTTCTGGGGAATAAAGAAAAGGGGTTGAAACTCACGATAGCAAAGAGTCAGGGGATGATTGTCCGGAGGGATATGGGCGGGTGGAATTCGTGAGAAAGTTTTTATTGAAGTTTTTAGAGGGAGCAGAAGAAAGTTTGGGATAGAGAAGTTGTGAGACTGGTTGAGGTGGATTTTGTTTTGTTGGTGATTCTGGGATTATGTGGGGAATGGAGGGATTTAACGAAAAAAAGATGAATCTCGCTTGCGTGGAACAAAATCTGACATGAAGGTCTTCTGATGATTTAAAAGTTTAAAGGGGAGACGACAGGGTGAGAAGGAACGGATGCGATAATTCGTAAAATTCCAGTTTTGATTCACATTTTTTATCAATTTTTACCGCACTCCTACTTTTTTTTTCTTCGAATTTTCATTGAATTTTCCTTTGTATTTGTCGGTAGCGAATCTATGGTGAAAATGCACAATTAATTTCTGAGTTTCTGTATTCTTGAGGCCGTTGAACTTCTAGGTTTATGGGCCGTTATCCCTTTTAATTGAGACGTTTTATTTATTATAAGGTAAATAATCCCTTGTAATGGAGTAAAAAAACTGGCCGTTATCCTTCTTAATTGGGATATTTCGTATAATAGCAGGAGTCGATCGTAAAAATTATAAAATTACAGGGTATTTTTTTGAGCTCCCACTGATTGGTAGTCATTTTTGCTTAAGTTTCAATTCGAAGTTTAATTTGTTCTGGAGAGAAAATTTTTGCAATTGACCTGAAGGTCATGAGGCCCAGCTGAAGTGAATTTTTACTAAGAAGGTACGAGAAAAATCAGTCTCCATTGCTGAGAAATTATACGAAATGCCGGAGCAATTATTCACGTTCCGAGATATTTTTATGGCTTGCAGAGGGTAAATACGATAGTTTAAAAAAACAACACGAACAATCGACGCGTTTAAAAAATTATCCTGGGCCACCGGAGTAAAATTTACTATGATCCTTTTACCTTTTCACTTTTTTTTCTTCTTAACTTAAAATTCAAGCACTGAAGGTTGGGTTTCGTCCACAATTAGTTAACTTGTTCGGTAATTTTCGCTATCGTAATTGAGAAAACTCTGAGAATGTTCATCAGAGAAACGAGGAAGACAGTGAAATGCTACCTGACAAGAGTGGGCGATATACAACAGACGCGGAGGAAGTAGTGGCGGTGTATGAAGCACCTGCACTACTTGTGATTAGTACCGGTGTCCTGTCCTCATGACTATGCGCTCACCCATTACCAGAAATTTGTGGAAATGGGCCTTCGAATATTTGCAATTTTTTTCATTTTATTACCGAACCATCGTTTCCTAAATTTTGTCACCAATTTTATCATGAAAAATATAGTAATTTTGTTTCTAAAATACTTTAGTTTTCGGATGATTGATTAAAATACTTAGTGCCATATTTACTACTGAAATTTCACTCTGAAGAATTGATAAAAATGCTGGTCATTCACCTCTCTCTCCTCACCGAATGTCGGGCCTCCTAGGCAGGACAGTCCAGGTCGTCTATGCCTATAACCAGAAAGATAAAAAAAACTAATGAGTAAAGCAAAATCGTTCGATGAATGAAGCAATTACATTTTATCCACAAGAAATAGCCACACCATAAGCTCATTTTATTCTACAAAATTTACCGAGTCACGGATTTGTCATTAACTTGCTGAGAAAAGCGATTGTCACGGTGAATTATCTAATGCAAAAGCCTTCGTATTTTAAATAAAAAAAAAAAATTCGATAAGAAGCCGTTCATTAATGAAGAAAATTCATTCAAGTTTATGGGAGGGGCGTGGCATTATCATAAACACTCGACATTGCTATCAGCCACGACAATGCTCACCAGAATTACCATGTACACAATGAGAATGAACAGTGTTGGGTATTATATATAATCCTGGTGTGGTCAAGCCTAGTAGGTTTGATGCTCGACGGGGAGATTTCACGAGGGAAATGACCGGGGACACTTGGATTTTCGTTCCGTAAATGGTGAGAGGAAGAAAAGTGGGCAGAAGGAGGAGGACACGTTGTCGAGAGTTGAAGCGAGTGATTTAGCGATCGGTGGCTCTATCCCTGGCGCGCCCTAGCATGTCTACGATGTTACTTATTTCTGTCATGTTCCTAGAGCAATTTGGAGTTACTCGAGTGGAGATAACGAGCTTCGTTCCAGTCAAAATCCATTTTACTACCGATTTTTTTTTACATTTTTCGATGACTTTTCAAAGTTGGGGCCAGTTTTTCTCTAGTCCGATGAAAAAAAAAATCTGATTTTTATTTTCTTCATTTTTCCATATCCAATCAAGGATTTCTAATTAATTTTATCAAGATATAAAAATCTAGGGTAACGATAGAGGTTTTTTATCGTGATAAAAAAATATTGGGTATTAAATCCAAGTTTTCAAAATTATTAATGATATTTCATTTGAAATTGATGAATAATTGAGTCATAGATTCAGTAACTTTTCATTATCATATTTGTCGAGTAAATTGCGTGAGAAACATTTGAAAATATCGCAAATATTCAGCGTCATTAATTTTTTTTTTTCAACAAATTTATCATCAAAGGAAGTCATAAATTTCACGTCTATGTTTTTCTAGAAATTATTAAAACATCGAAAAAATGAAGTGAATATATTCTTTAATTGAATTTGAATTAATTTGAAACTCTAATAAGCTATGAAATTTATTTTATTTTTCATTGAAACTAGTTGGATTAACTTGATGTCAGCACCAAACTGGAAAGTTTATAAACATATTTCCCTCAAATTGAATCCAATGTCACTCAGTGGAGAATTCCTATTAAGCTCTCCATGAAATTCCATTTCACTTAATAGTGTTATCGCTCATTCCCAAGTTATTTTAACGCACTCACCATAAATTGACTTAATCCAATCGGATTATGACATAAGCATTTCCGGCAAATCCATCCATTCCTTCAGCTAGTTGATTTTTTATTGAGCTATTTGCTAGTGTGCAACCCTATTTTTTTACTCCATTTATTTACCCATTAATATTTCAAATCACGAAGAGAATTATTTTTCCACATCAGATTATCGTAAACATCACAATTATATCATCATTAAAATTCAGCGGATGTGTTTGTTATTCATGAATATTCTCAATTATTCATTGCAAAATGATCGTGATAAAATATATCAAATATTTAATACCCTTCTTTGATTATTTAATATGTAAAATCTTGAGAACCACTGTTAGGTAGCACAACAGCATAAGTAAAGTACTTTGTGGTGGTTGAGAGATAAGGTTGGTTCGTGATGCTGGGTAAACCAAGGGGCTTCTCAACATCACAGATACGCATCTCTCTCCTACTCCGAATTAATAAATAATAATGCAATATATCGTATAGCCTCGCTCGTTGACCACATGAGCCATTTCTCGTGCATTCAGTTATGCCGTTGTACCGGATTTTTATGTGAATTTTTGGATACCATATGCGTGATTAATAATTATGATTGAATTTGAAAAACGATATGCGTTATAATAATTCATGGACTTATCCTGGGAGACGACGAGAGTACTCTCTTTATCTGCATGACTACGAGGGGGTTGTCAACCATCCGGTTTTTCATGGGTTGGGTGGGGGGGGGGGAGGGGGAGAGGTAGATGGCTCGAGGTTATTCATGACACAGCTACCGGTTCAGCAAAGCCTCCCCAGCTCCCCCACTCTCGATGTCTACGGTGGTTATTAATTGTGGAATTGTGGAAATATTGAATAATGTAATGAGGAATCGTGGGATAAAATACTCCTGAGGTCGGGAAAGTTGCTGGAGAATGGGAACAATCTTTGGAGATCATCGATATCGATAATTGTGGTTCAATTAATTCATTGGAGTTGTGTTTTGTGGAAACTGGGAGATGACAAATTAATGGATAAATTGTTGGAATTTCCTCTGGGAGTTTGGTGAATATTGATTTTATCGGAATGGGAAAGGCATTCTGGGGGAGTTTTATTTTGATAGATGGAAGGTATGGGGAGAACTTACTACCCTTGCGTGATAAAAACTTTCTCTGATAAGTTCTGGTGAAGCAAGAAAAAAGCTGATTGGTAATTACTAGAAATTGGTACTTTTAAATATTCCAAACATGTCGTTTCATATATTTAGAAAATTAAATGAAACGTTAGTAATATATGTATTAGTTAGAAATTGGGTCCATTCGATGTATTGTTTATATATGTTCTAAAATATAAATTCTCCAGTTGGAAATATCCTCAGTGAAATTGTTTAAGAAATGAAAGAAAATCAGGAGCACAATCTACAGGAATTTTTAATAATCGGAGATAAGTCCATTACTACAAATCATTCTATCCAGTGAAATCAATTTTTCCTAAGCTCAAGTTTCACTACAACTTTGAGATAAACACACAACTTCATGTTTTCGATCAGATTACATTGAGTTGCCAGTCTCTGTCCAGTGTATTAAGGTGCCGTTTGACATTTGCGTTTGAAGGTATAATAGCACACCAAGTCGTGAAATTGACATAGCAATTCGATCATTGGCACCTAGTACTGAATTATTATTTGAGATATTCGACGTATCAATTTTCCTCATGTTATGAGATTGTTTTACAGTTGAGGTAAATTTTTTCAAGTTGAAAAGTCACTGAAGGAAATCCATGTCTAGGGAACATATGCGGGGCTCGAGAGAACTGCTACCGTTTACAATTGAAATCATTTTACCTTTCAAGTTAATCCACTTAACTGCACGTTTGTTCTACTCAGACTAGAATTTTCATAGAACATTTCTCTCTCTCTCTCTCTCGATTAACAAATATTTCTTTCGTCATGTTTAACGTTATTTTTTCCGAAAATTCGAACTCCCCGGATATTTTCGCGGTCATTTGTCCGACGGTATCAACCGAATTTTCCAGAAAAATTTCCCACTCGTGAATTTCACAAAAGATTGAGGAATAATTGCATTGACTGTTGCAAAGTGCAATGACCAGATACTGTTCTTCAACCATTACTCCAGTCTGCCCCTTATTTCAGCCTCCAATGGAGCACTTTTTTTCGCTAGTAAATCTCTTTACAAAGGTCACTGAATACCTCAACCATTGACTTCTGCTGTTACTCTCAAATAAATTTTATCTCAAGGATATAATAAACATACCAGTGAAAAAAAATACTTCGTGGTTTGTTGCACTGATTGGGCCGATGGCACGATTGTAATGTCAAGAAGTTATAAATAATAATAGGAAGGTGGTGGACAAGAGCTCCACCCATTTTACATGACTTTTTAGTAGACAACAATGTAATACATTGAGACAAGGTCGTGGGAGGAGGGAGGGGAGGGGGGTCACTTGATTAAAACTAAAACTTATATTTCGAAATTGTCAGTCCTCACTGAACAGCTCCAGCCTCACTTCTTGCATGGACTTCATTCGAGATACCTGGCAAATCGTTCGGTTCGCGGGAAATTGCCGGAAGCCGATAGAAAAAAGAAGTGGTTTTACCGTAAGGTGAAAAAAAATTTGAGAAATAAAATATTACGATGAAAATGAATGGGCGCGGAAACTCTTTGCTGTGAAAACTTCATCATTTTTATGATATTATTCAAACAGTGGCTAGAAAAAAAATTGGCAAATTATCTGCACCTCGTCTAGGAGTGGATAAAAAAGTTGGGAAGGAAATCATTAACATAATTCTGGTTCAGTTGAAGAAATTCTTGGGAAAATTATCAGTTAAGCCTTTGAAAAGTGATTCCCGGTAATTTCACTTTTCGAGAATTTTTGGGAATTTAGTGACAGTTTTTATCGCTCGTTTCTTACAAAACGTCCGAAAAATAGAAATTTCAATTCAATCCTTCAACAATAAACTTTTTAAATTGAAAAAATATCGCGGTGTCATTGAACACTCATTAAATCCCTGGGATTAAATAGTGGGGAAAAAATGCTAAAACTTGTCATTGAAACGTCCGAAAGCGATAAAACCCAATCGAAAAAAAAATCCCAATACTTATTGAATCTTTTGAAAAAAAAAAAAAATCAAATTCTTCCTCATCCATTGAAAACTTAACATCCTTGATGAAGAAACCGTGTCCCAAGATAACTTCCTTCCCCAGAATTTTTTCACCACGTACATCTTCCACACTTCACCATCCTTCCCCATCAACATTACGCTTGGTGCGATTGGGCCGGTTTGAAATTGTCAGACGAGGATTTCCCTGACATACGACGCTCGTCCAATTATCTCGTCTGCGTGTCGCGATGTTCGTCGTTAATTCCTGTCTCGTGTGCGAGAGAGACAGTATTAAAACTCAAAGTACATTCACTTTGGTTGAACTGCTATGTACACCCAAGCATCAGCTGGTGATTGATTTCACTCAGCGTGCCAGAAGACAGACGTCGTTTCGTTCATTCCTACTGATTCGTCTCTTACCCCAATCTTTTCCCTCCTCCTCCTCCCTCTCCCCCCCCCCAATTCCCTTACTCTTCATTCCCCTCATACCCCAACTACCATCATTGCTCCTACGTCGCGTACCTCATCATGAAGTTAACCTAGCCTAATTGGAACCCCTGGAGTTCACTACCTCCAGCATGCACATGAGGAATTTCACCGATGGAATTAGAAATTGAAGAGTGATTTTTCCACTTATTTTCAGCAAAAGTTTATCTAAAGTTCATGATGATAAGACCAAGTCAATAAATACATGGACTAATGGATGCTGGAAGCCAACAATGCGACACATGCGGAAGCTCAAGAAGGAGTCTAGATGAATTGATGGAGTAAAAAAAGGGGTGAAGGAGTGAGGAGGTATCAAGGCATGTGAGGCTATCGCATTCATTACATGTTATCTCAGTGGTGGGGAAGAAAGGGGGGGGAGGGCAGAGGTGGAGGGAGGAGGGCTCCTTACTGGCTACCGCTGTGTGGCGGATTTCTTGCAGGCCTTTGCCTCATTTTACCTCCTTTTAATCAAGGAGTAAACAAGAAGTTGAGACGGGGGAGTAAATGAACGGTTCAGGATTGATTTCCCTTAGTGGGAAGTATTTATTTGGCGAGGTGAAGATCGGAATGGCAATGGGTTATTAATTATTTTAGATTAATTGGTTTTTGATTGTTTATTTATGGTGAGGGGGGGAGAGGGAGAATTGGTTTTATTGTGATTTCAGGGGAGGGAAGTGATGGAAGGTGAGATTTATTCAGATGATTGCTGGTGTTTCGTTAGGGAAAGCTATTGCTTCGCGATAAAAATTTGAGATAATTGAAAATTTTTGATTAATTGTTCTTTAGTAAGGGATTAGGGAGGTCATTCAAAGGGATAATTTTTTTATGGAGTATACAGTGTAGGTGGGACTTTCATTGAATTTTTACTGATCGACAATTTTTGTTTATGTTGAAATATTTTAAAAGACTGTTGAAGAAATATCGCAAGTGGGCTGTTGAAATTATAAAAAAATACAAATTGATTGAAAGTAGTTCAACGTTAGGTGTCGGCGTTTTCCTTAGGATGTGCCGACCATTGAAGGAAATTCAGTGACAATCGAGAATTTTAATTGAACATTTAGTTTTTCTTTCCTTGTATTTGTTTGTTTCTCTCCTACATTGAGACTAAATAGCATCTTTTGTTCTTTGATTCATTGTGTGTACAGTGGATACTCTGAATGTAGTACCTCCCGGATGATACAAAACACGGTAGAGCTCTTGAAAGGGCAGAGCTAAAAAGAAATAAGATAGATAAGTGGTCGAGAAAGCGGCGCTTAAGTTACGAGGCGAGTTAGTGGCGATATGATTACACTGGCCGCTCTGCGGGGCTGTCCATAATAAAGCCGATGGAGAGTACACCAGGAAGCCCGATTGCAAGACTTCACGACTTCCATTAACCCTGAATTCATATCAGATTTTTTGTATTTTGAATTTTCTATTTTGCTTAGTTTTATGGAGTCATTCAGGCGTGATAGGATAAGGCAAATATCGGAGTAATTTAAGTTCATAAATTCTTGACTCATGAAGTCACTTATCACCTTTTATTTTATGAAAAATATTTTTATCTATTATTTTTTATCTCATTCGTTGAAAATAAATGTGACACCTGTCGAGGTGAGACAGAATGTAGAGCAGTTGACCACTGACTCTGTGATATTATGGTCACTCCTGAGTTCACTTAAGATCGAGGTGTTTTATTACAGCTCAGAAGCCCCCGCGATAGAGTACCTCTTGAGGATTGCAGTCTGTTGCAATAGATTATTTCATTGAAAAATCGCACATCAGGTTTTCTTGATGGATCAGCGGGGAAATGATCGTTTTAGACAGGGGAGTTCTTGCATATATTTTAGCTTAATGAACGGTCCATTAAAAAATTTTTCCCGTATTTTCTCACGTTAAATTCTGAAAAGTTTTAACGTGTCGCAATTTGATTGAAATTTGAGGAAATTTTCGTTTGACAAATTGAAAGTTTCTTGCAAATATCAATTGGGGTGAGATAAACATTTCATTTATTTAAGAGAATTTTCATCTACATTATTTTTCATCTGGACCTAATAATTTTATTCAATCGACAATGTTTACAAATGCTTTCAAGAATACAAATTGCTCGATAAATCCATTCAATAATTCGATAGATTACAAAGTTTTTCACCTTAAATATTTTGAATTGCGTATTTTACATTTTATTAGACACATTTGTATGCAACATTAACATCACCGTGGGCAGAAAGACAATGGTTACGTGTATTGTCGTCTTCCAAACAGTTGTCGCCAATGTTATTTTTTTTGTCTGCCAATAGGTAAAATCGAGAGACCCCATCTGTCCCACATGTTTGTGACGGTGAAATACCACAGCTCGGGTTAGGAAATAGAAAATAACGTAAGATATCGTCTCCATGTGCTCAAAGACCAATCCCAGTGCTGTGCGTAAATTCTCCAATTTTTGTATTGAAATTCCTGTGAATTTCTCACCCAAGATTCTGGGGAATTACTGGTAACGGAAGTGAATGCTGTCAGAGCGGTGTGAGGATAAGAGGGGGGAAGGGGGGATATCAAGGGGTGGTAGGGGGTCACACACTGGGCTATCTTGAAAAGAGAAAAGTCTTGGTTTATTTCATGGCATTCTTTGGTTGCAGACACCCACGTGTCATGGCCCTTTGACCTCTCTTCTATCGCACAAACTTCTTTTAACATCCTACGCGATAAATATTTTAACGTTGAAAAAGTTTAGTAGATTGTACCTGAACATCGGTACTTTTCTATTTTACAATTTTTTTTATGAGTCAACAATTTTTATGGCAAAAATACGCGTCAATTTGCAGTTCTAACTCGTGCGTGACGTAACGTTTGTTAAAAAAAAATTTCACGATTCGCAGATAAATATGGTAAATAAATTTGTTTTTCAATTTTTCTCTTATCGACCAACCGAATTTCTAACAAAATGAGGATTATGGTACACCGCTGTAGCGTAGAAACTTGAAATAAAAATTGATAAATCAATAAATGAAGCAAGGATATCAATAATGGGAAAAGTAACGGTCACATGCCGATGCCGAATGGGTTCGGAGCTCTCCATTTATCGAGCATTGGTTATTTTTATTATGTATTTATGATTATGCATCTCCACGTGTCATTCAGTTGATTTTTACAGCTGTCCAGATGAATGAAAATCAAAGCTACCGAAAAAACGTGATACATTCTAACGAAACTTTCATTTTCATAACTTTTCCTTTACAACTGACAACAAATTATCATAAATATCCAATTTCCTGCCGCCATATCAGAAAATCGCTGCCATAAATGAAAATTTTATCCCTCAACATCATGAAATATTCATTGGCTGCATAACTTGAATGGATTTTTTTTTTTTTTCACCGATAAGCTATGAAGTGCAAAATCCGTAGGCACTTCACTGAAAAGTGCATCCTTTAACGATGAATTCTTCATTGTGAAAGAATTTATAAACGACATACGCACATACGATATACGAGATCACTGATACGATTTGACAGCTTACATTCAGATATTTCATATGGAGAATAAAAAGCCATGAAAAAAAGTAATTTCTCATGGCGCGCTCCTGCAACTGGTTCTGACATTCATACACATATTTATTCATTTTATTTGCGATGCGTTCTTTTCCTTCCGTATCGTGTACTTGCGATCGATGTCCAGGCTAATCTTGGCCTGTCCCGCTGTCTGTCCGTTTCGTCTCGATCACCGATGGAGGTTAGCGTGAGAAATCAAGATTTTTTGTTGCATCTTCGTGGGGATACGTGGTACAAGGGGATTGAGAACGGGTACACCTGACCAGGTGGCCCTCTCGATCGATAATATCGATTATTCTGTCCCCGTGGAGTCATTTCGATGACTCAATTCATTGATACATCAATAGTTACTTCGTTATTTGTTTCACTTAGGTCGTTCGTGTCGTTGAAATATTATATATTTTTTTATTCTTTACAATTTTCCAAAATTTATGCAGTGGATGGAGGGACTTAAATATTGGGACAAGTCAGTATCGAGATTTTTTTTTATAATTTCACGAATTATTAATAATAATTGTGGTTTTCTCCTTCAATGATTCCTATCGAGATATATTCGCAGGTCGTTTGCTCATAATTTTTACTCAATCATCGCTCAAATCTTATTTAATTTCCTCATCAATCAATTTTTCCTACATTACGGGATAAAAATTATGATATCCTACTATAGAGAACCACAGGATAATTAGTAAAAAAAAATCCTTTGCTTGTGTTGAATTTAAAAACCAGAATTAAAATTTTTTATTACACGAAAAATTTCAATTTTCGCACTTTAAAGTCGTTGTTAACTACTAAATCGAGTGTAATAAAATTCCTCACTTTACCACTCAATAATTCATTCAATTAAATTAATTAATTTTAATGAAGTGAAAAAACTTGAGAATCAGATTGGATTAAATATACTTTTTCAACATTTGGTCGCGCGCCGATGATTTTACCTAACATATCAAAATGACGCATCGTGATTAATTGTCCGGGAAATTTCTCACGCGCTTTGCTACTCGTTAAACGTTCCGCAATGCTTAAGAGCGATATATACTGAATTTATTTGCAGCAATTAGGGGTAACGTTATATATATGTATATAAGCTGAATATATATCGGTTGTAAGCCGCCATATCGCGCGAATATCGATTCAACGGGCCCCATGATCCGGAATAACCGGGGCTCGTGTAACTGCCGGTGGCTCTCTCAACACATACTCTGCCTAGGATGTTGGCAATTTTTTTTTTTTTTAACGTTCTTCTGGTGGGCTTTTCTCTTTCTTTTTCCATCGTTCACGAGGAGCAACCACGCGGTATGTAGATCGTTCTAGATCACCGACGATCGAGGGACTTCAGTGGAGTCGCCAAAGTCGATCGTGAGAGTCCATCCATTCGTTGAATTAAACATTCGGTACTGAATTTGTCTTCGTCAAGTCGACGACTATTTTTATGGTTGATGTTATTCATTCAAAGTTGAATTTATTCCTAATTGTTTTGACTTTTTAAAGTCCCCAATTGTTTTGTTATTTCGTGAGGCGAAATTCGCTCAGAAGAAAAATATCAATTTTTCAAGAATCAGATTGTTATGAAATTTTAACATGCAATCACAATTTTTGCAATTTATCTGAAAACTTCCAATGGTTTTACGAATTTCTCAGGGAAACGAAAAGAATTTTTCTATTAAACCCAACGATACATTTTCAAATTCCTCTTTCATCTTTCAATGAATAAATTCATGTCGAATTCGATTATCCTGAAAAGGTAAATCATCGTCAATTCTGTGCTTTTTCAATGAAAAATATAATATCTCCAAATTTCTTGTTTCTTTACCTCCTCGTTGACGGCAAGAATTGTCAAATTAATTTGAAATACCGAATTTTTCGTTGAATTTTTTAAAAAGAGTAAATCAATTCACATCCTCTCGTTCACCATATTTTTTATCGCCTGAAAATGATTGAAGTTGAGTAATTGTATCTCTTAACCTGAAAAAAGTATCATTCCCCTCATTTACAAAAGATTTTTATTGAAACTTCTCTCCAATCCACATCCCATAAACAGTTTAATTGGACAATGGTAGAATCGGCATACTGTCTTTCTACCCATAACGGGTAACTCCTTAAGGTCTTGCGATTCACCGGTTTGCGAATTGTAATTTCAAATTCACTCTGTCTTATCCCCGTGAGAGTTTTCCCCACACAATTCAGAGTTCGTAGCTTGGCCTAATGGCGCGAAATATGGACGTTTCAGTTGGAAGAAGAGACGTATCAAATATATTTTCCAAGACAAAATCGTCAAGTTGTGGAGGAAGGAGGTGAAATGGAACCATATTTTATGAAACAATGTTGTAGAAACTTCTCGGGTTGTGCACAAGTCGCACCGTCCAATCATTTTTACTCCTCTCACCCTAACCTTCCCCCTATTCCCCTTCGTCTTTAACCGTATTTTATTTTTATTTCATGAGGGCCAGAGTATGGGGGGCTATGGCGAACACCGGAGCACTATTCTCCGTGGGGGTCTGACTCGATCGAGATAAGATCCACCGCATAATCCTATTCCGCGTGCCATTATGCCGTGGATCGTAGAAAATTTCGATGAGCAGCGATAACGATTCAAGTCGAGGGATTTAAACTGGTCATCTTGTAACAGACATTGAATCTACATCTTCCATTATTAATTTTAATGATAATACTCATCCATTTAAGTGTTATTATCCCATAAACGATGGTAGGAAGAAATTATTCCATAAATTGTTTATATGAAGTTGTAATTTTGTATGAATCGTTGCAAGAAGCGGAAAATTTATCAGTAAAAAGGGGGAATTACAGGTGTCATTTTTAAGGTCCGGTGATATTCTATCATTTCATTGCTGATGAATCCCGGAGTAAAAATATTTCTTCGCAATTGTCAGTTGCAAATAGTTTAGGTTACTCTGCTCGAAGAATTTTGCAAGAAGAGTTACAAAATAATAGATATATATTTTTACGAAATTATTTAATATTTAAATGATGGAATAGGTTCAGTTGTTAAGAGGACAGGAAGTGGGAAATTGCTAAAGAGAAGAATATCGGGGATTCCCCGACGGTTCGAAGTACCGTACGTCGATAAACGATCTCGAAAAATATTTTTCGAAATAATTCGTTCAGCTGTCACTAAAAGTGTAAATTAAATGCAAATTTCAATGAAAATCAATTAACGTAAATGGCCCTGATAAGTGTAAATGTTTGAGCTTTTGTAAAATTATTCAGAGTCAATGGGAAATTCTGACTGTTCGTTTTATAATCGTTTGACCAGGTCTTAACAGGCGCAGGAGCAAGCCTCGCAGGCAATTACTCAAGAACTTGGTTCTTACGGGTTTAGTAAACGTTGTGGAAGAGAGAGATGAAATATTTTCAACTCTCTCACTCTCTCCTCTCCTTTGATAAAGTGCCAGTGAGTACAGACGCGTGTATATACCTGTATTCCCTTTATCTTTCTCTACTTCTTCATCCTCAAGTCGCTCAGATGTTTCTCCGTCTCTTTTAATCTGCCGCCACCATTCGGTGGTATCTCCTCCATCGGTGAGCGATGATCGATCGCCAAGATGCCGTATCGATGACATGGAATAATCATAGGAAGATGGTAGAATTCAAGTCCACATCAGGTACGCTGTATGAATGTTTGTATAATCGATTTGTTAGTTTAAATTCCAAACTTGTTTTTCCGATGGCTTGTTAGCAACGGGGGGAGAAAATAAGTGGAGGTGGTGGGAATGAACGAGTTTTGACTGCTCTGAATGTCAGAAGGTGGATTTATTGATTTATAAAGTTCTTGAAATTTCTCTGATTGAAAAATCCTTTCGGTCCTTTCGCATTCACTTTCGCTTTAATTATTGCAATTGAATTTTGTGGTACAAAATACTGTGACCAGTTTCAAATATTGTTTATTCTAATCTGTGGACGTTAGGGTATCATTTACTTTACACTTAATTTTATCGTTACAAAAATGAAAATTACTGTCGTAGTAGAATTAAAATTACTGGACTGATAGGGGAGGGGAGAGGGGCAGAATTTATTATGTCTCAGACTAAAATTTCATCTAAGTCGATGAACACGTTATTTACTGGTAAACAAGTGTTTCTCCAAATTCAATGAATAATTCATAAAATTATTACTCGCTCCATCGATTTTATTTTGAATAAACCTTTTTTCCCCATCACTTCTCTGTATGTATGTGGAAACGTCCTGAAATAATTTCTCGTATCTTTCCCCACGGACGCTCCACCTCGGGGAGTCTCGAGACTCGCCTCAACGCATAATTTTGTAAGTGATGTGTACACAGTCATGAAAAATGATCGATGATGGTAAGAGCAGTGCGTAAACGTGGTGGAAAGCCGTTGATTCGCTAACTGCTGAAGGATCCACCGAGGACACCAGTAGGAGGGCTGACTAACGATCTTCAATTATGAGTAAACTGTCATTTTTTTCATTATCCATTTGTGGATCAGAAAAAAAAATGCCGTTTGACAAATAAAAACTGGAAAAATTTTAATTGAAGGGGTAATTAGTCATTAATCGAACGGGAATATCGATCTGCACGATCGGGTAGAGAAGGACATTGCCGACTGAAAATATAATGGTGATTTATACTTTCCTTGTGTGGAAAGAATGAGTTTCGTTGAAAAATAATATTTTTTCTGAAATAAATTAGGGGTTTGGAATAAATAATTTTTTAAGCTCGATTCATTAAGGGGGTATGTACCTCTTACAAAAATGTTCGAAGGGAAAAACTATTATTTTATGCAAATGTATAATTTTTCCGCGTTAGTTAGATGTTTTTTAATGACTGAGGGTTCATAATTTGAACTTTACAATTTTTTTTGAGCCGAAAAAATGGATTTTCCGTGAATTTCCGTGTTAGAAGTCAGTGAAATATTTAAAGATGCTTTTGTCGACGATACCCAGTATATCTTGGCAGCCATACTATCATGAAACAATGCCCATGGTGAATTCCATGGTGGGCAAGTTCGCGCCCGTGTTTTCTCGCATGTCAGTTTAATGAACACGCCGGTGGGCCACCCGGTTTACACGGACCCCTCGAGGTTCAAGGCAAAATATAAACTAGTGTCTATTGTCTACTCGACTTACTGTACTTGATATAAAAACAAAAAATTTACGGTTTTTTTCAACTTCTGACTATTCCAATTGAACAGGCTTCATATTTTAGTCCTAAACGTTGGAACTGCCGAGACCATATTCTATTTTTCATTCACGATCAATTCTTGCAAATTTCCGTATAATTAAAAATAAATACGTTCTTTTCTCGCCAAGTTAAAGCCAAAGGATAATTATGACAGTAATATGTGTTAATTTTTTTTTTGTCACCAAACTTAATTTTTCCACCAAACTTAACCCAAAAAGTAGTTGATTGTCATTTCGTCCCACGTTTTGCCATCTAAACGTTTAATTTTCATCCAAAATTTCTTTCCGTGAAATTGTGTAGAAAACGAATGATCTAAAAAAATTGAATAATTTATTTTCTTCATCAAGCAGCCGATCAATTCACCTAATCAGGAATAAAATCTACAATTTGCATGATTTTCCACTCCCCCCTAAAACACATAAACGAATGAATAGCTAGTGAGCCACAGGCAAAAACAAGAAATTGAGAGTTTCAAACGGAATGGCGAAAAATACTTGAGAGAAAAAGATAGCTATATAAAAATGTTGAAAAGGGAGGCTTGAAGATGCAGTACCCCAGCAATTCCCTGTCTCCCGCGGCTTTCGACTTGGACGGTTGGAGGCGAACGTGTAATCTCGGTTAAACTGCACGCAAAGCCCTGGGATTGATTCCCGGCATTGGTCCGCTTCATAAATCCGCTCCCTGACTCTACTCTTATCGACAATTTTTCCATAGTTTTTTTTTTACTCCCTCTTTATTGTACCTCTTCTTCTCCGCTTTGTTCTCCCGTTTCTCCATTGAAGATCGAGATACCAACGATTATATACTGAAGTAATAATGTTTGAATTCGCTGTAATTGCTACAGATTTGTAATTGTCAATCGGTGGACAATTAGCGTCAATAATTGTCCCTCACGCTGCCACGCCCCATTCATTATTTATTGATTATCATTTTACATATCTCGGGAAATAACCGCTAGTGAGCGTAACTGGTTTATTCATATTTACTATCGATTAATAAATGATCAATAAAATTATTGTATTCCGTTGGGGCCAGACAATTTTTATTGTTGACGAGGAATTTACTGCTCTATATAAATTTCTAGGGAATTTCCTAGCGGAGATTAATATTTTTATTGAAATTTCATGGATCTTTGGGTGAATGAGACATTCCATGATTTTTCCCTCGCAAATTGAATTGAATATCGTTCTTTTGAAATTTACTACCCCACTGGTCATAAAATTCAATTTTTATATCAGTATTGCATTACTTCAGGCTAGATATATCTACTTTTCTATTGTATATTTATGCTTACATCGTTAGTGAAACAAATTCGTTAGCGATAAAAATGTGAATGACACTTCACCGAGAAAAAAATTTAATTACCCCAATCAAATACTTTTCTGACAACACAGAGAGAAATTTTGAAGAAAAATTCTGGCACTAGTCCGGGAACAGAATCGCAAAGTGGTGAACGAGAAAATATTCCAGTGAAACAAAAGGGCACGTGGGGTTGAAACACAAAAATCAAGTTAAACAAAAACTAGTTTCTTCAAGAGTCAATTTTTCATATTTTTAAAAAATTTTTTCTAAGGAGATATCACATTTCTGCTCGTTTGAATTCGTCACAGTGTCGAGTGAATTGCCGAGGTAGACCTAGCCATCCAATAATTATGACAAACTCCGTCTCGGCTGTCTGGCAATGTTAACCCAACCCTCCTCCACCCCACAAATTTCCTCAGTTACAGCCGAAGGGAATTCAACTCTAAGAGGATTACCAGAGGACATTTCGCACTTCCTCAGATTGTAACATGTATCACGTGCAGGAGTTCTCGCCTCTCGACACGAAAATTTCTCAACCACACGGAATAAACTGCTGTACATACGTTATTTGATTATATACAAGAATGAAAATTGCAAGAGACTGGTAATGTGTTTTCGCAAGGGGGAGAGGTGGAGAATTTACTTATATATTATAAATCGCACGTGGCAGGGGCACATCGGGGCTATGGGGTAGTGGGGGTAATGTGGGTGGGCTGAGGTATAAGAGGTGGAAAGGGGGAGAGACGTGGAATTTATCGTCGTTGTAAAACGCTTACGAGAAAACTATATTTTACTCATAGCGCATATATTTTAGATGAATTTTCTGTGCTTTACTTTTCGAGTGAAATACTGGTGTGTGCATATTTTAAATTTGTCAGTGAGAGTGAAAAATTGTGGTTGAGGTGAATTTATTTATTTATGATCGGGTTTTCTGCTTCATTATCATTATTTATGGTATTGGCATTTATTCTTGTCGGGAATGCGGTGGTGGGGATTTTTTTGAGGGGTTAAATAGGAACTGAGAATGAATTAGATCATTTGATGGTAATTTCCTGGACGTAATTTAATCTCGTCGACGTCAATTTCCACCTCATCCTCAATATTTCGAACAAAAATTTTCATTCACTGGAAGTCATTCTTTCGATATATTAAATTGAATCGAATTTTAAAATCGAATCAATTTGATCGAGTATAGAAAATAATGGAGGTGAATGAAACAGCAAAAGAGATATCACTGGGAGTAAAACGGATGAGCGTAATTGAACATCAAGATTAAACTCGTAATTGTCAATATCGTGGGCCAATAGGACGTCTCCTCAGAGGCGGGGTATAATAGGTGAGATAGTCAGCTTTAATGATAGCTACCTTAATAAGGCGGAGCCACATAAGAGTGTAACGATTCCCTCCTTCCATCGCTCAATTCTTTGGTTTTTTTTTTTATTTTCATCTCCTTTAATTTTCATTTTTTTTTCTCCTCAATTTATTTTTCCCTCCCTTCTCTTCTTCATTCTCCATCAACTTCCAGCATAATTATAATGGAATACCTGGATGAACCAGCTACAATCGTATGTACGTGCCTCTCCTTACGTTTTCTTGTCAATACTCCTGGCCAAGTGATGGGGATGTACTTGGTTGTACCACGTCGAGTGCACGTGAAGGATGAAATAAAATGAAAATAATTAAAATGTTGTACAACATGCCGCTTGATGGATACACTTGGCAGGAAAATTTTCGCTCCTTTGACATGTAGCTGAGAGTAATTAGTGGGATGTCGTGGCGTCGAGTCGATGATTGTAATTTATACGATGTTAATATTATTGGAATTAGATTCACTGGTGTTTAATTATTTTAATGGTTGGTAATATTCTTCTTATTTTTCTCTCGGCCTGAAAGTCGGAATATTTCCGCTCAAAAAGGTGCGTGACGATGGATGTTAGGTGATTAATAGTCATCGCAGAATAAATTAGGTCTATTTTTAATTCTAATTTTATCCTCTCGATGTCCGGAAATTTTGCTTCAGCTTATTGGACTCTTTGCACTCTCGTGGTATTTTTATTTTGTAGCCGTTACGAAAATGAGTGGTTTGTGGTAACTTGATTCAACTTTCTATAAAATTATCAATTTTTAATTAATGGAGGTCCGTGAAAAAAAAGTTCCCACATAAAATTATTCTACCGGTCTGTAAACGTGTATCATCAGCTATCATTTTCTCATTTCTATCACAAAATTGAATAAAATTAACTATATGATGATCTAATTTCATTTTAGAACGGAAGATCTTCTTTCTGATGAGAATAAAAAGTATTTGGACTGAACGGGTAAATAAAATTTCGAGAAAAAAACGAGGAAACAATACATTTTTACAGAATGGCAGAAGAATTTTTATCAAAATTTTCCCACCACGTACCATCAATAAACTCTTAAAAAAAAATTCTTTTTCAAAAGCCTCAAAATCATCTGCACTCGTTAAACGTATAATTTCCCTCTTTTCCCCACTTCTCATATCCCCACCAATTTTTCAATGCGACTCCTCCCATAACTCCAACATTCCCACCACTTAACCCAGAACCCCTCTTATCCAGAGAGTCGATAGCAAAAAAAAAATAATAATAATCCAATAGAAGTAAATGAACTGGCGCGAATCCTTGGATGTCGATGATAATCAGCAAACAGCGCACTTAAATAAGCGATTGCCAATTAGTCGATTATAAATGTCCCTATCTCCCGTTTCATATTATCGTTCGGAAAATCGTGCGGCAATGGAATGTGCACGAGAATCTGCAAACCTTGTGGCTAAAACCCGCTACCTTACTTTGATCGCTCGGTTTATATTCAATTTAGTGTGTGTGTTAAATGTGATGATGAGGAGGTGGTGGTGGAGGGAGGGAGGGAGGGGGGAGGCCAGAGGGGGTGGAAGTCTTGAGAGTCGGCGAATCAGCTGTGTGCCCCCGTTGAGAGTCAGCTGGTACACCAAGTTTAAACTTATCGGCCCTTGGCAATCGGCGTTATCTCAAAAAGGAGTTCTTCCGTGGTTTTCTTTTAGCCAGGGTGGCCATTTAAATGGCTAGGGCGCACAGTTAGCATCTTTTAAAATGGAGGAGGGATAAAGGAAGCAAGGTCGTACAGACACGTGGTGTGTCTTTGTGCAAATCCCAACGGGGATTTACTGTACACGACAATTGCTACTTTGCGTGCTCAGTATTCTCGGTGTTTTAATGCTTTGTTGGAAGGGATTTCTTGATTTTTTATTTGGTATTTTTTTTCTCGTGAAGAATTAATGAGAGCCGCTTTGTTTGAGGTACAATGCTAATGTTATTAGAATTGTAATTTTTTTTTTTGAGGGGGGAAGTGCATTGAATGAAGGGTTAATGGCGGTATTTATTGGAAATTGATTCTGAGGAGAGAATGGAAGATTTTTTTGTAGAGAAATTCCGCGGAAAATTAGTTGATCGACGAACGATTTTGCCGGTAATTTTTGAGAGTCCATTTATAGTGTTGATAAACATTCTTAAGGTGTCCGTGAAATAAGGGTATTTATGGTGTGGGTCGGTAGGATGAGTTCATGGAATTTTACGTACAAACGCCAAGTCGTTGAATTTAAAATTTAATTTTGGGTTCGGCTGTGGAATTTGTTAAAATGATCCTTGTGGAATTTTTGAATGAAAAAAATTCAGCCCCTTGGGATGGACGCAGGCATTTTCTTTCGATTCGAATGCGAGGGATTTTGAAATGCGCTGAAACAGTTGTACAATAATGTTCGATCAACTGTGATAAACCTGCGCAATTAAACGATCTCCAGTCTTGAAACTCAAGGAGTATTCGTTTCAGGTGAAGATCAATATCTTAACGATATTAACAGGGCACTTCATCCTACGCTGTTCGCCGAAGTATTCAAACCCAACCGATTAACAGAAAACATACTCAATATATTTTTCAACAATTCACACGCATCAAGATACTTATCTCACCAAATTATCAGAAAAAAAATTCATTCCAAATCGAGGTTTTGTAGAGACGGTCCTTCATATTTTTTTTTCAAAAGTTCAGTCGACGCCAATTCAATCGCTTCTGAACATTCTTTCTCTGACATTCTAAATCAAGACATGTCATAATCGACACCACTTTTTACCGCGACATTTAAACCCGTCATTTCTCACCGCATTGCAAATTCCTCCCTAAGTTATTGTTATTGTTCATCTATGTAATTTCACGCAAGAACTTCATTCTATCAGTTTTTCGCGTACGTGAGTATGCGCTCATCCTTATATCCTTTTAAAAATGATGCTGAAGTTGCAGTGAGTTATCTTGTCTTACAACTTAACTAGTGAATTCCTGAAATAAAGAAGCGGAGATTGACAATGTGAATTATATTATATCGTTTCCACAATTTTTTTCCTCCCCATTCATCAAGTCTCGGGCATCCACTTCATTTTTTTTCCGAACTGATTCTTCCACAATCCGGTGAAACAGTGCAACTAACGATTTCCAGAACTTGATTTCTAGTGTCGATGAGAGCAATCCCAGTTTTCATTTTATTTAATTTTTTTAAATCTCATTGCCATTTCATTTATTTATGTTTCTCGTCCTACGTCAATTTCTTCGACTCCTTACATGCACAGATTTTTCATTTTTTTCCGTCTCATTCTTCATTTTTTCCTGCACCATCTCCTTTTCATCTTCTTCCACACCATACCAACCAACCACTTTATCTCTCTTCCATCCTCAATGCAGAGACCGGTCTGTCGAGTTTTGTAGTATCGTCGCGGGAAAAATTGTCTCGTCTCCAAGTACTTCAGCGGTTTATACGATATACCCAACTTTCTGCAACTGAAAATCATCATTTTTCGAATCTATAAACATTCTATTATGTTACATAGATGGAAATCTTGTGAGATTGAGGTGATCATCTACTATTTATTCCTCCCAATGTGCGAGGCTTACTTTTTATTGATACTTAATTCAAGATCGGTTAATGTTTACATTTTATTTTAACGCAAGTTTAAATATTAATAAATTCATTTGGCTACATGATCTCGAGAGATTGAAAATTTTATCTGATTCAAATGATGATATCACTTGAAGTTTAGAGGTGGAATTGCACAGTGAAAAAATTTATTTTATCCGTGTGGTGAAATTATTTGCTATTTTTGCATTTGGCCCATGAGACATTGATAATTTCAGAGAATATTCTCTTATTTAATGGGTAGTAATGTCAATTAGTTTCCTCGGGTAGTAAAATATATTACAATTTAATATGAAGTCACGATATTTGAATATTTATCACTCACTCATAAATCTTTGAATAAATATTATAATTTGACTGAGACAATATCAAATGGATTTTTTGAATTTATTGATAATTTGAAAATTCAACATTTCGGTTGTATTTATCCTGAATTGTTCATTGATTATAGTAATATGAATGAGAATTATTGATCGGTCGGGTTAAATACAGCATTCGAAGTGGTTTATGGGATTTATAAGAATAAAAAGAATTATTTACTCTTTTATTTGATTTTATTTTAATGGGAGATAAAGCGGGGGTTGAGATTCAACGAACGCAAAGCTAGAGGTTACCACTGTCCTACGCACAAGGGGCGTGTCTGACGACAGAGGGATCAGTACTATTCGAGTGAGAACAGCCATTTTCATGCCCCAAAACCCACTTCCCCTCTGGGGCTGTCTGTTGTACGTGAGGGGGGCGAAACGAGTAAGTGATGTTGGGAACTATGGGGAGTCGACCCTAACTTTAATTTCTTTCTTGGCATTTGTTTCTTGAAATTTTATTCGTCAGTTCATATAATTTAATTCTTATTTCTTTAGTGAATATAACATTTAAAAATTACAAAAAAATATTGATGAAAATTCTACCATTGCTTTTATATTTTAAGATATGTCTAAAACAATGATTCATTTCATTTTATCACTTCACCCCAGATTTAATATTTTTTAAATTTTGTTTTTGGAAACTTCAAGTTGAAATTGATTTTTTAGTTGCCCCAATCGATGGGAGATATTGACCATCAAAAAACGTTCGGTACATTTCCCTTTTATTAATTTTATTGAACCTAAAATTCCTCGAATAATGTTCGGGGGATGCAACTGAAATTCGAAAAAATGATTTATCATGACTTTGTCATTGATTAACAAAAAATCTCTTCCATTATTTTATTTTGAAAATCAGTCATTTTCAAGATAATTCAGGATTCATCTAGTGAATTCATATCCTCAAGAAAAATCTTCACATTCCCTCCTACTTAATTTCCTCTTCCTCCACCATTCTGACTTCGTGTCACGTATTTCTCGAATGAAAACGGTTCGATAAGGCGTGGTGGAAACGAGTCGAGTGGCTGAAGACGTTCGCGTGTCGTGTTTGTATAAAATACTTTGAGAATTCGTCCTGTTCTCCATCTTAACTTCGTGCATGTGCAACACAGTTTTATTGATAAAAAGAGGGCATACGATAAATCGAGTGTCTCGTCGTGCCCCGTCCCGACGGCATTTTGAAGGCATCAAAGTTGATGGAAGATAGTGGAAGAGAGTATGAAAGTAGTCAAGCGAGAGAAGAATCTCGTAATTAGGTGGTAATTAATTGAATAATTAATGACCGGCCTCTTATAAAACGTTTCTCAACTGGTACAACCCCCTCCGGAGATGCAGATTCATTCAATCAAGTCTCGCGTGATCGAGTCATGATTTGTTGTATTCATTTATTTATTTTTTAAATCAACTTTTCAGATATTTAAACAGTTAACAGAAAAAAAAAGGATTTTTCCGCTGACTGAGACATTTTGCCTCTTGTTGACAAATTTATGTTCTCGTTAGTTCCACAATGTTGTGGGCTTTTTTTCCAGTGTAATTGTTTCTTCTGCTGCTTCTTGTGTGGCTGAGAACTGTAAACACACAACATTGGACTTGCTTGATACAAAATTATCTCGATATCGTCGTAAACTTTCTGCTAACGAGTAAAACCGAGAGGGCACTGTAACACAATCCTTAAATGGAAAAACTTGCTGATGTTGACTTTGTCCTCGGATGATGGTGATGAGGATGAGGTTTTGTGGAGTATAGATGGGAAATTTAATTAAATTGAATAGTTTGTCATGATTTTTCGAGACAGAATGCCAACATTTGTACGAGGAAATTGATTTTTTGTCCTTTGGGTGCACAACGTTGATCATTGACGATACGCTTTGAATTTTAGGAGCCATCGTATATTTGGAGACCTAATTACAAGTGTCCAATCAAAGAAAGAATTTCATGGCTCAAGTGATTATGAATGATTGCGGATTGTTGAAGAAAATTTCTTGAATAAAAACGGCTAAATTACTGGGATATTCATAGAAGCTAGAAAAAATATGGGTTGGGGGTATCTCACTAATTGCCCACCTCCATTCCACCCTTGGGTTCCGAGAAAATACGATTCTGAATTAAAAACAAAATTATTCTCCCAATCATGCGAGGTAAAAATCACTGGGATGAGTTGATTGATAAAAACAAAGTAATTATGGGTTCATCAACAGGAATTTCCGCCATTTATCAATACTATTAACGCAACAAATTGAAAATAAACCGAAAATTTGGTATGCTCATTAAGTTGATGATGAGGTACTTCAACAAACTGTTCATACGATCGTTGAAGACCCCCGGAGCTAAAGTCTGAGACGATGAAAAATGGGCTTAATTTATTTATAATTATTGAAGAAATTTTCAACGAACATAAACTAGGAAATTACTTAGATATCTATAACAACAGTAAAAAAAATATCTCGTTGATTGCTCATCTCCATTACTCTATCATTTTCCAGGAAAATACGATTTTATGTTAAGAACAAAACTATTCCCCCAATTATCTGACAACTAATTGATAAAAACAAAGTAATCGCCAGGTTAATCAACAGAAATTTCCGCAGCATTTCAATTCACCCAACCATTTTCATCCATCATCCATAATTTTTTAGACAGTCAATGTAAAAAATTGTAAACAAAACGTAAAATTCGACACGCACATTAATTTGATGATGAACTGCTTCAATAAATTGTTTATACAAGCGTTGAAAATCCCCGGGGGTAAAACTCGAGATGGTGATGAAAAATGAACGCTAATGATGATCGATGAACTGTGCAACGTGAGGATGATGGACTCATCACTCTGATGCAACAGACAAGAGCATTCGACGATGAATTTTTCAAACTCGTCTAATGAAACATTGAAAATAACTCATAAAAACGTCAACATCTCTGATTTAACGACTGGAAAAATTGTGAATTTGTTGGAGAGAATCAGTTGGGTCTCACCATAATTTCTGTGATAATTCGATCGTTATCCTGGTGCTCTTCAGCGACACGTTTTGCTCCATCTCGGGTTTCATGCTCAGACGGTGAATTGCCATCGTAAGCTTTTACAACTCCACTTCCGACAGTTAATCGCATGCAACAAAGTTTTTTATTGGCAAAATCATTCACATTTTAACTTATTTGAAAGATAAAAAATACATGGGCGTCATGGTTTGATGGAATGCGCTCCGTTGAATTACCGCTAGAGATATTTCCGTTTCCGTTTACTACAGGATCGCCCATTTGGCCTGTGGTATCGTGAACAACTTGGTTCTTTAGATATTGAATGAACATGATATTTCTGAATAGAAACTGAAATCATGAGGAAGCCGATAAAAGAGAAGAGATCGTTATTCTCTATCGAAATGGGATGTTTTGGCGTCGTTTTACGAAAACACGTGGACGTTATTACTATTCAATAAATTTTATCAGGAATTCATTATTATAAATCATATGAATATGCACATAAAAACGTGTATGTGAATTCACACACCTTTTGTATATGTTTTGGACGATCAGAAAGATAGTAAAAGGACAATTTGTCTGAATTTCAGGTAAAAAGGTGTCTAAGGACCTCACTTCACGTTTGAACGTCAGACACAATTTTTTTCTCTGTGCGAAACTTAATTTGTTTTCCGGAAAATTATGGCTAATTTTAGTTGCGATTCGCATTTTTTATTAAATTTCCTTCAGTTAACCTTCTCGTTCTTCTGATAATAGTATTTTTCCGTCAATTCATCTTTTTTTCTGCAATTTTTTTTAACTTCGAGATCCCAGCGATCATTGAAACTTGAAATAGAAACTTCAACTCACGGATGTGGAAGACGGCTTATCTATATTCATCTTCAACTTCAATTAAACTTGTTGTATATTTCATGTTTACCACAAAAAAGTGTGACCAAAAAAATCTCAAGTACAGTGCGATGGAAGTCAGCGGGAGTGCCACAGTCCGACGGGGGGGCCACGGTGTTTTAATTTGTCAAGGAACGCGTTCTCAACGTTTTTTTACCACTTTGCACTGTATACACACGATCGTACGTCGAGATAAAGACGTTTCGGTGCATGGTTATACCACACTCAACTGCATCACCTTAACGACTCTCCATTAACCTCCTTTAAGGACTCCACCTTCGTACACGTCACGTTACATAATTTTTTTTTTTTGGAACCCCGCGAACTGATCGAGTGACGATTACGACAGTTGCAATTGTTGTCATTTATATCTGCATTATCTTTGCATGAAGAACTTCATCTGCAATGCGAGTGGTGAAATATGGTTTATGAAAGAGACAAGGGGTTCTAACCGCTCCAACCAGCCCCAGACGAACCATTTCGCTTCAACAAATGGTTTTCGAGGAATTAAAAAAATTGATTTCATTTCTACTTTTTTATAAATCCGTCAGCAAAACAATAGATCCGATGAATATATTATGATTCATCATCTTGTATTTCTCCATTGATATTTTTCGTGATACAAGATGGCGTCACGTCCTATTAAATGTCCAATGGTTTTCATTTGAATCGTTTTAATTTTCAAAATTATTAGAAATTCAGTATTTTCTAGGTTTATCTATTTGAAAGTTTATTTTACCGCGATACGGAGAGATATAAAAAAAAAACAACTAAAAAAATTTGTTTTTAAATTGTATTGAGATAAACATGTGTTCCTAATATTGAAATCAACAAATGATGAATTTTTTCACTCGTCCACCAATTAATTAAAACCAAAAAACATCAGTATCAAGGTAAAATAAATCGCACTCATTACGTACAAAAGAGACGATGAAAAAAATTATCAGCAAGTTCCCTATTTCGATTGAGCAAAAGTAATCGATTACGAATGAACATTGTAAAAAGGGAATTGAAGAATTGGCGTCGATATCCTCGTTAAGAAGGAGTGAAGTTAGTCGCGTGTATAAGAACAAGTTCGGGTTTCCATACTGGACACTTAAACGTCCACGAATGCTTTTCCCGCGATGACACGAACGATTTCTATCTTCCTCAATCAATCGAATATACGTGAAGATCCACCCTTTACATCCAATCACTGACTGGTCAAGTTCATCATCGATTCAGCTGTGTATTTCCAACGTTTTCCTTTTTCTTATATGTACATGTTTATGTATTGCGACTTACCGAGGTAGAATATGTTGAGATTTCGAAAAAAAGAAATGGGGAAAAACGAATGGAGATGGGGGGGAAAAAAAGGAAAAAATCGTTGAAACTGGATGATTAGCGCCATTCGTAAATGGACTGGTTCTGCCGCAATGCTGCATGAGACAATTCCGTTTAATTAAACCAGTCCTTCTCTCAGTGATTCCCGTACCTTGGGATTTCCACGGTGCGAGGGAGTTAATTAAGTCTACTCATCCCTTTTTTATTCTCACGTTGAGAAAAACGAGAGGAATGCCAGTAGGAATTTTTAGGAGAAAATCACCATTGACGCCATTAATCAGTGAAAAAGATCGTATGGGGAAACCACAAAATGGCGATTTTATTCGGAAAATCATTTGCAGAATTAATTTATTATGTTTTAGTAAGAAAATGTCTCGTAAAATCATTTTTATTTCCATTTGAAAAATAGCAAGAGGAATGTCAACCGGAATTTATACGGGGAAAAAAACACCATTGGCGTGAGAATTCAGGTGAATATATTCCGGAAATTCCGATAATGTCCCCCTGAAATTTTTCGGTTGCGATAATGACATTTATTTCTTCGTCAATTAAAAAAAAATCACCATAGCGAGTCTGAAAAAAACATCGGAAGCCATCTTTAAATCTCAAGAAGTCGTTAACGCTCACTTTGAAGGGTTCAAAAAATCGATAAAGAGGTGGTACACGCTTTTTATGCCCCCAAGGGGAAGGACTAAGGGGGTAAAAAGCAAAAAGGGGAAACGGCAATGGCTCGTTGAAATCATAAAGGGGAGCGGTAGGAGAGGCCAAAGGGAGGGAAGGGGAGGATCTCTGTGTCGCGTATATGCACGACGGGCCACCCAGCTGGTGCAGGAAACTTGTCCTACAATATCTTCCGTCACGGCGGTCTCCTTTATGAAATCACCTCCGATCGTGGACAAACGCCACCATCGCACTGATCTCCTTTGACTCTTTTATAGCCTCATA
Source organism: Diachasmimorpha longicaudata (assembly GCF_034640455.1). NCBI lineage: Eukaryota > Metazoa > Arthropoda > Insecta > Hymenoptera > Braconidae > Diachasmimorpha > Diachasmimorpha longicaudata. Next base: position 13,098,113 of record NC_087225.1, read on the forward strand.
CGTCTATCAAGATTATTCAGCCTTTTATTTTTAAGATTGAGATAAATAGTGGACAAATATTTGTGAGATTGATATTTCAGATGATTTCATCTGAATCTTTTCATGGAATTTCACAGTACAGACGTATCACTGTCGTCTCATAAACAATTGAATAACTTTTTTACTTTAAAATAATGCACCCCCATAAGGAGAGAAAAAGTTTCGTAAAAATTATCTAATGGTTTGGAACATTATAGTAGCGGCCAGGAAAATTTGTTGACTACTTAATAAAAGTTATATAGGCGTGTAAAAAAATATTAAACTGTTAGGTAATTTTTTCAAAAAAAAAATTCTCGTCAATAATAAATTTCAATAATCATAAATATTTAATAATCTTTTACCGTCTGACCATCTAACCAAATGCCATTTACTCAACTCGCGGGTAAAATCTATCACTTCTCTTTCTTCTGATGGATAACACAAAGAAATGCAATGCACAAGGTCAATCCCCTGACTTCAATCGAATTTAATGCTATCCGTTCTCGAGTTTCAGTTTGATAAAATATTGTCTCGTAAGAGGGACTAAAGTCTGGGACCCATAAACAATAGTTTACGGTCGAAACGTAGTCTCAGCCCACGATACTATCCCAGCAAGTAAATTCCGTTGTCCACTACGTGGGTGTAAAATCGTACTAATTAATCATTTTGAGGTAACATTGATTCCACTCGAACCGATTTCATTTCATTATTTTTTTCAAACATTTATTTTTTCATGAAATAACTATTCCAATAAATTCTTCATGAACTATACGAATCTCAGCCTACTAGATATATGTTTTTTCATGCTGCCAATTAGCGAGGGTTTGTTGAGTTATATCCTAGAGATTTATATATCCTTCATTGGGTTCGGTAACTGAAAAATGAAGAGGTAAAAGTTCGGAAAATCATAAATACAAAGGTATTGCGTATTACATGTCTAAGTTTCGTTATGAAATTGCGGGAAAAATATTTGATATTAAGAATTTCACAATGGAGATCTTCCACCCAAAATTTAGATTTATTTCTATTCAAAAATCCAATAGAAAAAAAAAAGATTGATTTTTATTTTTACACTAGACAAATCCTTATTATTTTCAAGATAAAATTTCTAGATAAAGTCTCTCCCTTAGAATAAAATTTGATTATAGATTATTTTGAATTTTGAAAATTCTTATTAATTGGAAAGAGCAATAAATATGCCACGTGAAGCGTTAATACAAAAAATGGATTGCGAGATTGTACTCTTTCAAGATTAACCCCGTCTTACTAACACGCACCTTTTCTACTTGTGCGTTCACTCCTATCAAAGAGTCATCGCCACGAATTCCGGATTGGGCCCTAATAGTAATTTTAAATAATCACCTGACAACTTTATTACAGTAAGTTGCGTATGCAATTACACCTTCAGTGATATAAAAATAAACTAACCAGTAGCACGTAAGCTTCAATGAAAACTTCTTTCCACGCTTAATAAATCATACAAACCCGGGTTACTCATTGACTCAACACGTAAAAATGTAATATCCGCCTGATTACATATTCAAAGCAACAAAATGTGATAAATCATGCAAATATAGAATTCTCCAACGGCCAATAATTGAAATAGTAGATTGCGGGTGAGCGATTAAATACGATAATGATTTATTCGATTTCTTCGTCGATAGAGATTTTTCAATTTCGTTCGAATTTTTAACTGCCCGGAGAAGAATTCTTGCTACCTCATTTTTAATCAAAAAAATTATTAATTCTTTGTCGAATATATTTTACAAAAAAAAAATTTCACTGCAGAATAAAGTTTACCAATTGTTCTAGAAATTTTCTCGTCATCAACATAACATTTATTCTACATCAGAATAAATTTTTTTAAAACCAGAATGAAAATTAATTATCATATAAACTTTGACTAAATTTGGAAATAGAAACGAGGGAAGGATGACTCATAATACCCTTTATAGGAAGGTAGAATAATTTTTATCAAAAATTTTTCTCCGTATGGGCAGCTAATCCCGAGGATGCTCATGGGCACGAGTCAATACTATTCCATGACATCCCGGACGATTTCAGAATCGCGCAAGAAAGGGGCAAAACACATCACAAGTCACAAAATAAGAAAAAAAAATCTAAAAAATACACCTACGGTTAAGGGAAAAAGAATGGGAAGAAAAAAAAGAAAGGCACGAGCCACCTGCTCAAGCACGACCGTACAAGGCCGTTGATCTGGATCTCGAGATCTCTCAAGACCTGCCGACTCCTCGACCTTATAAGAGTCACTCGTCTCGAATCAAATCATCTTAGTTAAACTTATCCAGAAATTCTTTTTCCTTTATCCATGAAGAAAACATTAATTTGCCTCGGAAATCGAAATGGCAGAACTAAAAGACGAAAGAAGTTGTTGATAAGCCGGGCAAGTTTTCAATTCCATTTACTAATCGCGGATCCACTTTGCCCTTTTCCGCTTCGAGATATTGAATGATAGCAAGTTGCATCATTATGTTCCCAACGTAATCGCAAACGAATGTGACTCGATAACATTATTTCTGTACACAAGTGGCCAATCAAGCTGAGTCTTGAATTTTCGTGTCACTAGAATACGACGCCCTTCAACAAATTTTTCAGCAGAGATTTGTCCAAAAATCCTATTAAATCACGTGACAAAAATTAATTCATGATGATCGATTGTTATTCTAGAGATTCGAGAAATTTTAACCCGATGAGAATAAAAATTACTCTATTGACACAGGAAAAATTACTGGTCGTTAAAAATTCCCCTCATATCAGCATAAAAATTATTGCATCAGATCGGTAAAATTCTCTCCGTGTAAATAATAATGGCACTGACTATTCAGCCCAAAATAAACCCCCCCAACAACCTCGTAACCCCACGTTTATCACATTGTCCCACAGCAAAGCCATTAACCTTCAAATATTCCCCGAAAATTCCGAAAAAAAATTTTTTTTTTCAAATTTCTCGTTGTCTTTGCGCGTGCGAAATAAGTCGAGGAACGCAGAATACTTTCTACGATCACAACGGTACGATCTAACGAGTCGGCGTGCGGTACACTGGCAAAGCAAACACGATCTCATCTTGAGATCTACCCCATGATCTTTTTCGCAGTCGAGTTGGCGCACTTTGAGGCGAACGAAAGAAGACAGGATACTCGTAACAGGAATATACGTATGAAAGGTATGAGCCTGAAAATGTTGGAAAAAGATTGAGTGGTGAGGAAGGAAGAGGAATTGTACGGGACAGGGGGAGGGGGGAGGAGGAGGAAGGGAGGAAGAAGTCTATGGTGTGTTGATCTCCTGTTATGCGGGTATCAGAGTGCGAAGAGACAAGTGCAACATATCCACATCTCTTTTAATTGGAGGTATACATACTGTACATTTATAAGTCACTGGATGGAAGATGGTTAAAGTGCTGTCCACTCGATATCTCGTAGAGTATAACTCGCTCCGGGGGATTTTATTTTTCATTCAATTTCAATTTTTCATCTTCTGTTTTTACTTTTTATTTTTGGTATTTTTAAATGAGAGGGAGGGAGAGAAGGTGAAAACACTTACCGCGAACGAAGAGCGGATGGTGTACGTGTGGGAATCGAGTAATGAGGCATCACCTGGAGTAACGAGAAAATCAACGAGTTTTTGTTTTTCATAAAAGTCGAAGGGTTTAATTAATTTAATTGGATTTCTGAATTTTTTGCAATTTCTGAAATTCTATCGCTGATCAAATTCAAGGGGTTTTTTCGCGTGTACAGGGGGATAATTTTTTTGATAAAAATTAGTTGTTCTAGAAAAGTTCTAGAAAAAAATTTAATGGCTTTAGCCATTAATTTTATTTTTTTAAGTATTCACACAGACAAAAAATGATTATAAAAAGTTAAATCCTCAATAAGTCGATAAATAATGCAAGAGAGGTCCCTCGTAGTGTATTTTCCACCTGAAATTTCAACGAACAAACACAATTTTCTTCAAAGCACCACCGATCAACAAAAACTCCCCCGGTTTTTTGTTTAAAAAAACAGAAACATTTCCCAAGTGTCAGTCACCATGTTGCATAAAATTCCCTCCTCTCCAAACCCCATAAATCCTTCAATCCGTCCATCAATAAAATGTTTTTTCCCCTCCCATCGAAAGCCGTCCCCTTTTTCTCCACCAGTCCTTGAATGAATTTTCAACCTAAAACAAGTCATTGGAATTGGCTATCGTCCTCGCACTTTCCACCTTCAATGGAAAATAAGACATCGCTCGTTGAATTCGATTTCGTCCACATATACTCGCTGGCTTGTACCATCAACCCATTGCACATATAAACACACAATCCCTCCCGTATATATAAAATACCCTGCTATTCCCCTCCCTTCCTCCCTCATATCCCCCACTACAACATGGGCTTTTGTATGCGAGTGGAGATCGATTTTGCGCATTTCACCGGGTAAGGAAGAGAAGAGGATAACGCCGACGTCTACCAGCATCTCCAATCCCAACGTTGGAGAGTTAAGCGAAAAGCCACATGCTGTATAGAGATACGTTTCAATTTAGAAATTGAATAAACATCCGATCTAATGGCACTGCGGATCTATAAATCCAATCCTCCCCTGACCCTCCTCACCTCTTTTTTCAACCGATTACGTCCTATACCCGCGTATTTTCATTCTTCCTCTATCTTCCCCCTCCGCGCACCCCTATTTTCTAAAACCCATGTGCATTATACCATGTTATATATACCACAAAGTTGAGTCCTCTTCGTTACTTTCGCGCGCAATAACGTGAGAACCCGATCTTTCGAGGATGTGAGAGATTTTCATCTGCTGAACGGCATTGGAAAGATGGATTTTTTAACGAGAACTTCCCTGAGGAGATGCTCCATATTGTAAATGACTCAATTAATGGCGTTAGAAAATTTCGGCGGTGGTAATGGGGATTAAATTGTTTTTTTTGTCATAATTTCCTTGGAAGGAAAAATTGATGAATCATCACGTAAATTAGTATTTGTAGGAATTGGAAATTATCCATTAATATTTCTGGGAATTTTAGTATTTTAATTTCATAACTTTGATGACAATGATTTCCATTAATTTTAGTGAAAGGAATGACGAGTTGGAAACATTTAGGGAAAACGTTGTCCGAATTTTTCATTTAATTTCAAATCACATTTAGGACATTCCATTGAATGTATTTAAAAAATTGAATGAGGTTCAGTAGACATCATTCAATTCTTCAAATTTTTCAACTGTTCTTACACAAAATTTTATGTTAATTCCGGCGTTAAAGGAGCAGCGAAAAGAGAAATTTCTGAATTTCAGATTTTTTTGTGGACATTTTCCTGACACTAAATAACATCTGAATAAAATTGAAATAATTATCACGGGCCTAACATCCTCCCTAGAAACTTTTAATCAAAAGAAATAATTCCAACTATTTCCATATATTTTTCAAGTATATAAACAAATCATTCGTGAGATATTAATTTCTTTTTGACTCCAACACCGCGTGGAATCATTAATATTACCGACTGATTGCAGCTGCCACGGTGGTTGACTTGCTTTAATTATAAAAAAATCAATTTGCGAAATCCGCTCTTCCAATGAAATAAATTATTTGATTGATCGAACTACAGAATTATCACATCTATTATAAAATTCGTATGGTCGGTGGTCTGAAAAATCATTTGATTCCCAATTAATAACCCCTTCATTTGCATTGAGAGAGCATTTGTTTAAACATAAAAAACGATGCATTTCGCTGCAATAAAAATGCAAATAAATATCCGGATGAAGATTGACTGAGATCTCCCTTATGAGCTATCTAATTAAATTCCCTTATTCCATTCAAATTAATTTTTATTTAATTCAAGTGATTGACTTTCCTGGGCACATACATATGCATTATACAATACTATATATATGTATCATGCCAAGTTAATCGAGTCCTCTTCGCTAACTTTCGCGCTCAACTCCGTGAGAACCCGAACTTTTGAGGATGTGAAAATTTTCCCTAAAAAAAATACGAGATTAATAAAAAAAAAAATTTGTCCGACCATAATGGGGCTGGATAAAACACGAGATTACGAGATCGGTTTTTACTTGTGTGAATAACACATACCGTGAAAATCAGGGAGAGGATATAATATCGTGTGGGCGCGCTTTAAAGGCAAACGATGAGAGTCCCTCGCTTTCCCCTTTCCTCCCCAATTTTTTTTTTTATTATTTTTTTTTTTCATCCACTGCGAATGCAGAAACGTAACACAAGGTTTTGCTGGTGTGTATAGAGCGCCTTGTGATTTTCTTCATACGTGTTCACAGGGATTTGAACAGTTAGAGAGATGCCGAGTTTACAGTGTGCACACGCGAAGAGATATATATAATGCGCACGTAAGTTATCTGTGGATGGCGATAAATTCAATGCAGGCGTGCTTCGTTAATAATAATTGTCGCCCAGGCACTTTACCAATGGGAATTGAATTTTCCCGCGGGTCTGAATTCAGTTGGTGGAGGGAGAGAGCTTTGAAATAGGGGAAAGGTCAACTGAGTCGTCAGTTGAACTTTTTTTTTTTTATTAATTAAATGATTATTATTGTGATTTATGCGGTTCACATGAGCACATACTTTTAAATTTTCGTTTTGTTTTCCAGTGGCTGATGACAGATGGCCTGGGGGGGGGGATTAAATATTGCTTTATGTTTAGTCCTGTGAAATAATCCGTGTGAACAATATTATTTTGAAACACCAAAAAGGTTTTTAATAGCCAAATTCATCCAGACACAATTTATTTGCCTAAAAAATAAAGTATCTCTCGACGAATGTGTCTTTTGAAGATCTTATCCCGTTAATTATATAAAATAACAACAAAAAATGTTGATAAAAAATCTTGGGCTGTAGTAGTCGTTACCGATTCATTTCTCCCCATTAAAATCGAAAATATCGAGTGTCCCAATATCCAATTAAATGACTAGTAGAAAAAGTCGTCACGCCGTATTCCATGTCTGCCCTTCCCCCCGAATTAACGCTACCGTAATCATCTCATCCATTCAAAGAAGTCCTGAAAATAAACGAACTAAATTTCTAGAACACGAAGGAATAAAAAAAAATTGAGTGGTTCGATTAAACTCGGAAGTAATGCGTAACATTCCATTAGAATACATCAAGCGATTCTTATTAGGGGCAGAATGAAAAGGTAGATGTGGGGCCAAGGATGAGGTGAAGATTCAAACGGCACCCCCTGGAGTGCCATGAAGCCACCCAAGAAGCAATGCGCGCTCCGCCGATAACTCGCAAGACACGCAGTTACAGTCATGCCCATGAATATGCGATTTTCCTCCCGCGCACCATTCCAACAGCGATTGAATGAAGGAAAAACAACGATTGAAAATTACAATCAGAGAAACACAAGTAGAGCGACCGATAAAAAAAAAATAATAAAATTTTCTTTCATCTACAATTTAATTGTTCCCTATTCTTTCACCGTTAATAATTATTCAACTTTTCCCTGTGGCAATCAATTTCACTGATGCATAAAGATTGGAGTATTAATTCAGTACGAATAGAAAATTTGTGAGGTATAAAGGGTGCGGGAAAAAAAATACGATGAATAATTAAGACACATCCTGGATCCTGGATTGAGACCGATGACGCTGCGAAGGGCCTTGGAACGTGGTGTTTTACGATCGATATAAATCGCGACGATTTCCCGAGGATAATAACAGCCTGGTGACTCAAACAAGTGGTACAAGGATCGCGGATATATCATACCTTTTTTCTGGACTTTGATACCAACCTACCAGCCTGGGTAGAAGAAGTTTCAACTACTGGAATTTTTTCAAAGAACTCATGTGGAATTTCAATGGAATTCCGGTAATAAATTAAAACGTTCGTTCAATTGATTAGCCGTCTGCATTTCTTCTGCTCGGTGATATTCTTTAACATTTAAAATACATTTTTGGCACGTGATTGAAATAGTCTGCATACACGAACTCAAACTTTCTATAAAAATTATCAGAAAAATGTCATCAGAGAAAAATTGAACGTAATTTTTCGTTAAATTAAATTATTGACAATATTCGTCAACTGTATGAAACAAGTTCAGCTGCAATAATGCCCTTTATTATTATTCCTAGAATTCACCGGGAATGACAATTATTTTTAATGAGTAAAATTTTTAATGAAACCAATTAGAAAAATTTAGTATGATGACATGCGATGCATTTCGCAATTGACTGAGCCACCCAGGCGGTGAGGAACGTTACCTGAAAACCCCACCCACCCCCACCTAGTCGGCCCCTCTCCCTTACACCGACACCTCGATTATCGATGGAATCTCACAAGACGTTCCCCCCTGAAGGCGTACGGTCTCGCACAGTATATCTCCCACAGTTGGATATAAAGAAAAGAAATGTCCGTAGAGCACGTAGCCAACGTTAATGAACAACGTCCAGGCGTTTCGACACGTTCGACTTGTCTGCCCGGTTTCTAAACGCGGAACCAGAGCATCTGGGATCACCATCCCCGATCTTTTATCTCCCTTTAGTCCATTGGTTACGCTTTGTATGGCAATACTGGAGGTAATGCTCATCAAAACTCCAGATATTTACCTATTTTTTACTCGTATAATCACGTCGGTGGAGACAAATTTGAAACACTGAATGCAGGGTGGGACAATACGACTGAATATCGGGCCGACATTGCTCCTGATGTACCCGATAATCAGCGCCGGGCTTCTGCCGATCATCTACCGAATCACGGTGCGTTGCCTCGGGTCATTATGCATAGTCAAGTGGCTTTTACAGTTCAATACAGATAAGGAAACAGATTCAATCGTTCTCAATCATTAAATTTATCAATTAAATCGCGGGAGAATAATTTTAAAAATAAATATGGATTATCAGCTTCATTTAAATTACGGAAATAAATAATTAAAACTATCTTTGATAATGTCTCTTAAGGATCTATCAGAATGTGGTTTTAATTTCTAAATAAAATAATGAAAAAAATGTGTATGTAAAGTACAACAATTTTATATTGTAAGGAATGCAAAAATGCATTTGCAATTTTTATAGCGAGATATATTCCCTTAAAAAACCCATCAACTCATAATTTTTACCGTAAAAAACCTTGGCCATTCAAAGTGTGTAATTATTGAGACGTTTGATGAAGTGCGAGGATAAGAGTATACCCGAGAAATACGTAAAAAAATGGACAAGTGAAAAAGGAGAAGAGTGAATAAAAGAAGACACGATAAAAAGTGGAAAAGAACGTGGGTGTACCGGTCTCTGTGCGTGTCGTCGTCGTGTCGTTCTTACACCGAGCGACAGGTCCTACGGGATGTGGGCCGTGTCTCAAAGACTCGGAGATCTCTTCCTCGTGTATGTGGGCGCAACCGTCATGCTATTTCGATTGACGTTCGCATGAATTTTCCGAGTGAATTTTCCATCTGCGAGCCAATAGAATTTTGCGGGGGAAATTCTTTGGTAGAAATTACTCTGATCACAATTTTCATAATTCCATCACGATATTTTCAAGAGCACCAACGGACTGGGCGGACGTAGACGGATGAGATTGATTTAATCGGAAAGTCGAGAGATTTTAAGATGCAAAATATTGATGATTACTTTACAGTTAAATAATAGCATTAAACATTTATCAATGTCCAGACTAATAATGACCGGAAAAAACGAAATTTGAAAATCTTCATTTTTAAGGCCAATAAATATCACTAAAAATTCTGAATATTTCGGAGTAAGTCTTGAGTTTGACTAGATTAATGAAAAAAAATTTTGCAAGTTACAGCATGTCCTGTAAAGAAATAACCACCCAGTTTTTGAGTAGCTGTACTCATTATTGAGATAATTGGAAAAATAAAAGTATGCATTATTCCATAACCTGAAGAACATTCACAAGAATAACTCAATTGCTCCGCCATTCCTCGGAAATACCAACATCCAAAGCTCGAACCTAAACTCAAACAAAAATGAATACAAAAGTGCACAGGAGGGATGGAAATAGGCGCAGAATGTAATGAAGGCGCAACAGCAGCTGCTCGTTATCACGCGAAACGTCGCTTCGTTCGTGGGGGGAAAAAGCGCCGAAGGAAGAGGTAGTTTGCGCCAGTGCACTACCCATTGCTTCCCGGTGTGGATAGGCACAGGCTCAGTGATGCACCTCTTGTTCCTTCAGCGAGAAGTATAAGAAGAGGATAAAGATGGAATGAGGAGACTCCTTCAAAGTTACTGCGCGCTCGAGTGGATAACCTACGATCTAAATTGCCCGAGTGCGCCGGCCGGCGCGGTTTCAATAGATGCCGTGGCAACTGTAACGAATGTTAACCCTCCCCCTCTCACCCCACTCCACCCTTGTGCATCACTAGGCCTCGAGAATCGATCAAAAAATGGAAAAAAAATAAATAAATAAAGTGGGGGAAAAAATAGGAGGCAGTGAGTAGGAAGAAATGGCCTCACAAATATTTCTCTTTTCATGTAATTTTTCTCCCATTTTTTTTAACGCAACTCGGGGGAAATTATGAAGAATTACACGAGGTCTACCTGTTACTCTTGGAATGTCGATGGCTCAATAATGCGAGCACGATCATTCTCAGTCATCGCTTACCAACTTCCCTCTCAATAATTTTTTTTCCGCTACAGAATGATCGATAGGCACGGAAAGAAGTCGCGAAAATAGTTCGCGACACTTCCGTTATTTTGTTGTAGAGATATTGCGACGGTAATTTTTACCGAGGTTGGGGAGATTGTGAGACACGAGAGAAGTGTAATCATGATTTAGGAAGTTTTATTGAAATTGCATTAATAGATTTAATGGAAATGAATTTGTGAGGAGACCTAAAAGAAAAAAAATCTACTGAGGACTTCCATGAGTTCACGAATTCTTTAATCAGCAGAAAAAAAACAATTTGATGTTGGAGTAATGAAACAAGAAATTGTTTCGGAAATATTTAATGGCAGTGAAATTGTCCAGAAATTAATCGGTCGACCCTGCGTTAAAATGCATTGATACTTTAATTATTGGAGTTTTTCCGAATAAATTTTTACGTGGCATACGTGCATTTTTATTTTTTTCTCAAGTTTAAGTGCAAATAATTTTGTATCAGCCCCATGGGCATTAAAAAAAACAATACCAGGGTCATTTTCCAATCTACATAAGTGACACAATTTTTTTACTCACGACCGTCACATACTGAGGTATATTTATGACCGTCATTATACCTCTATGCAGATGTTTTAAAAACAATTGGCTTATAAATTATTTGTGATGATCGTTCCCATTTAAACAATACTGATTTACAAAATTATGCTCATTTCACATGGCTCCGATTATTTTCAGAGAATCCACAGTCCAAACAAGTTTGTGGACAGAATTAACTTCAGGACATTTTTATGTTACGTTTCGCTGATTCTCCCTGGAATTAAGAACAAATGGTTGAAATATTTTATATTGATTTGGTTCTCCATTGATAGGAGATATTTTACTTTTTACGTGTGCACATTTACCCGAGTCATGACCAAGAACCGTTGAATTTCTTTTATTAAAAATAAAACTACGAATGATCAAGGTAATTCGGTGCTTTGACGAAGTAGAGCAGAACAGCAGATGACTGCAAGAATTTCCAATTAATTATTCTATAGATATCTCAGAAAATACTAGGTCCGTAGACAATAACAACCGACTTCTTTGTCGCTCATAAAATTTTAAACAGAAAAGGTAATTTACGGAATTCCTCTACACCACACTGTTCAGGAGATATATTTACGAAGTTATGCCAATTCGTTTTTTTGTGGAGAAAACATGAGTCAAACGGTTTTCATACGATGTATTTTTCAAATACCTTGGCTAGCCACACTGGTTAGTAGAATATGTCAGGATATTTTTGCATTTGCTCATAAAATTTTGCATGAAAAGTCATTCGAAGGCAAATGAGTCCAAAAACTTGACTTTTCGCGGGGCATTTAATAATTTGCAAAAAATATTGGACTGGTTCATCTGTACCCTTGGGTTAATAGTAGTTCTTGTCATTCTGACCCTAAGGCACTGCTCCAGGGATGCTGTGTGCCCGCGAATGTCTGATTGTCGTCATGATAACAAATATTGTTGGTCACATGAGAGAAACCAATTTTCCAAGCTCACACGATTGCAGATTTATATTTGCCTAGTGATGCAATGGTATTTTTGCTATGGGATTTTTCTAGTCATGTGGAGGTGGCATTTGAGCCGAAGGCGAGGACTGGTCAATCGCACGAGTAAAAAAAAACATCGCAATAGCCCCGGGATAATTTTTCTTGCAAAGATCTTCCAGTTTCCGAGTTTGGGATGGATAAAGTATACATTCCCGAACGAGGAATCCGGTGAAACAGTCCGGAACACTAGTATTTCAGTACTAGGTCGGAAATACAAGATTGTGCATTGAGGTAGAAAAATAGTAAATTTCAAACTGCGAGTCGATAATAATTTGGTGAGAAAATAAAATATTTTCATACGAGTGGGGAAAAGTAATTGTTTTATGCAGAACTTCTTGACTTTATGTCCTTTAAACCGTTTTGAAAAGTGAACTTTGCAGGCAGGTATCAGAAACACTGGACTTTATCGTGCAATTATGACCAAAAATACCCGTTTGGTTAATAACTATGAAATAGTTAAATAATTGATAAACATGTCATCCCACAATTCCAAAACAGTATTCTTAGAATCAATGAAATTTTATAGAAGAAATATCTTTTTACATTTTTCTCCGAAGCCACTAGTTTCCAAGACATTAAAAGAAAAACGGTCTGAACCTATTAGTCTCAAAGATAGTTAAAAAATAGTCCTGAAAAATAGTATCCATCTTCCGCCAGTAAATATTTCTACAAACGAACATTCTTTATAGCCGATAAAATACTCCACAAAACACGTACTCTAATAAGTTTCTCTGAAAATCTTCCTCGTTCCGAAATATTCTGAAAAATATACTTGAGATCACCAGTCCAATACTTAATCTCTGAAATAATAATCGTGCTCATTCCCTTGACGAGATATGCTAATCTCATTATTCTCAAAAAGTGAGAAAACCCCGACAGAATCATCTCATATATTGAGCCACGTTAGAAATAAAAAATTCTAACATTTTCCATCCCCGTAATTATGAAAACTGTAACGAAAACCTTGAAGACATGCAAGAAATTATTCATCATAAAACTGAGAGCACTGGACAATTTGCAATCATAAACATTGTTTCATCATCGCGCTACGTTGTCTTTAACAGCGTGCACCTTGTATTTTAAAATCATCGTAACAAACAATTCTGCAGTACTCACCGTCTGTCGGGCATTGAGATCACCGCAGTCCCTTGGTGCACGAAATAAACCACCACATCACAGAAGCACTCAAGTGTCACGAAAAAAAAAAAATCAAATAAAATAACAAAAAAATTCGATTAAAATATGAAATCCACCGTAAAATCAATTGCTCCTCAAAATTAATGAGACAAATTTATTTTGAAAAATTTACGAGTTATGGGCATGTGAGAAGTTCTTTCCCGCGTGTATGTAAACTCCCCTGAAGCGGTCCACGCTAGACCGAGCTCGGTTACCGGTTTGTACGTTTATGCAACTCTCCCCCTCATCCCCTCCGCCCTCCCCTCATCCCCTTAGCGGCCCAGCTTCAAAATATCATAAGAGACCTTTTGACATTAAAATCCTTGGATTAAACCACTCTGAACTCTTGCTCTCGTTATTTCTCAATTTTTCTTTTCTATTCAGCATTATTTCATTCATCGTATCACAGGAATGTTCATCACTGCACTCAAGTGTTCACAAATTAATTCCAAAATCAATTGATTGATTGACGGAAGAGTATTTTCTTATGTTGGAAAGCATTTGGCTCCGGTAAATTTGTCAGTGTTGATTGGATGATTGAGTTTGGGGTCTGGATTTGTTTATGTTAATGAAAAATAATGAAGGAGCGATCCAGCTCGGAGGAAGAGCGGCGAACGACTGGTAGTCCGAGAGAGATCCGCTGAGCCGATCCCGTGGAGCGAGCCAGAGCCCGGAACGGTTCACCTTCTACTCTCAGTTGTATCCGAGTGCAACTTCACCTCCTTCAGGGCTTCACTCTCTCTCTCCTCCTCCTCCTCTCCCCCTCCCCCCCCGCCATTTCCTCTCTTTCCCACTGTCTGTCTCTCTACCTCCCCCTTTATTTTGGTGGTACACCTATTATTGATGGCTTGCAGCTCGGGGCTGGAATTGAGTTTTGGATGGGGCTTGTGAGGCTGTCAATGTTTGGGATGCTGGTGAAGACACGACCTTCCAGTGGAAGGTGCCACGCGAGACTGAAGGGTCCTCCAAGGATCTTCTCCGCCGGTAAAGAATGACAGAGGTCGCGTGTGCTAAACCCCCACCACTTTGCCCTCCAGCAAGCCACTTTCTGTGTACTTTTTTTTTTTTTTGGAGGTTCGGGGTCTTTATCCCCACCAATGCACTCGGGATTCGCGTGTTATGAGAATTTTTGCGAGGATGCTGCAGTTTTTTTTTGCGGAGGAATTATTATGAGAGGTGGAATAATTCGGAATTTGTATTTTTATGGGGGATACAAGCTTTGCCTTTTTGGCGGGTCTCTATTACGGAAAACTGATCATTTGGAATGTTTTTTTCGGGATAAATTATAGTGGGATATATTGAAAAGAAAAGGAAATTTTTTAAGAAATATTTTTGCAGTTTAACGAGAGACGTTTCATAAGGTTTTTCTATGTCTTTTCATCTATGATTTCTCGGTTGTTATTTCTTATTAAAAATTTACACGAATACATATACAAAATAATGAGCTTTACGAGAGGGTTCACTTTGAAACGGACATATCATCCCTTTTCAACAACTGCTTGTTCATTTTCGGTTTTTATTCCATGTTCTATAATTGGAATATTTAATTGTTTATTGAAAAGAAAAATCAGCATGAGAAAATTGACTTGCCCTGTCGCGAAGAGTTTCACGATTTTTATTGGAGGCAAAAAAAATATTCTCATTGGTAATTATTTACCCCTCTATTTCAAACGACGTAATTGAATTCGTTAAGTTATGTTTCATTCGGCACACGACGTATCGGAGGCGGCAGTTGCACTCACAGACAAACCGATGCAGTTATAGAGAGCATATAACAGAGTTCTATCCCGATATGCCAGTCCCCCGCGAATGCGGATGGGGCATCGGCCCAACCTCCTAGCTTCCACATCCAGCCAATAGCAGTGGGCTCTAACGCACAATCTAATACCCCATTTCATTATTGCGTTGAAAAAGCGTCATAGAGGGGCGTCCATCTGTGTAACAGCAGACTCTACTGAACTTTCTCGCGATGCGTTCATCGCTTGTACAATAAAATACGAGAAAGTTTTTTTTTACCACCAATATTTCTCCAGTACTATATTAAAAAAAAAATCAGTTTTCCTTATCTAGATTTATTTTATTAGTCTCATTGGTGAATTGAGGAGTACGATGACGCACAGACCCCAGAGACTTGAACGCCCGAGCAGAAAACGCAGTCTCATATCGAGGAGTGAAAAAAAAAGGAGGGTGAGGAGGAGGGGGGGGGGGGGAAGAAAAAAAATCGATTCAAAACGGTCAACGTTTTATCGAGCTGTCGCCTTTACGATATTATATTGCCGATTAGTATAAACCCGTTTTGCACCTCAGTACATTCACGTTACAATACAAATATACCAATTCATTAGACCATTGGGTTCCTTACCGCAGACACTAATTGGAATTTACACTATTGGGATGATTTCATTTTATTTCATTAAGGTGTGAGAATATTTTTATTCATGATTGTGAAAAAAAATTGCCTTCTTGTTTCAACGTCAACATCATCGTAAATATTGATCAATTGATTTTATGTTTCATTCGTACCTATACCCGAGTGTCCGGTCAATTAAACTCTGATTATGTGAGGATCATTTTTATTGGGGATAAATAAACTTCAAGTGGTGCTGCATAGCCGATGAAATTAATGAAATTACGGACTTTATGTTATTTTCAGGGTGAACGCGATTTATCAGCTGTGATAATTAGAAAGGACTCTATAAATTACAGAAAATTATCGCGAATTTCCGAGTGATCACCGCGAAGTGGTATATTCCGCCACTAGGGCTGAAAGACCCATTTTCTCGTATCGATCGATAATTTCCACGTGTGATGCGGAAAACATCCGCTTCATTGTTCCGTGTAGTTTTCATTTTTGTGAGAATGAACTTTCTCTCACCCAGAACAATTTTGATTATCATGCATTAATTTAGTCTGTATTTCGAGATAGAAATGAGATAACGAGGCGCCGAGGAGATAATTTTTTTAATAAAAAATTCAATCGATGTATGAAATTAGTTAGAAACGTGGTAACCACCTCCTTAATTCACCTCTTCCGCATCAAACTTCATGACAAGAATCAATGAAGCTGGTAAATGATTATAGGAGATTAAAAGCCCGAGGATTAACCAATACTCTTTTCTTATTTATTTATCAAAGCGTACCTGAGCGATTTAAATGCATTAAAAGGTCGTGGACGAGATTCTTTGGCGTCCGATGAGGAGGTAGAGATATACCCGCCGGAGGCGAGATTAATCCGGTTGAGCAGACATGCGACGGACAATGTTCCTCCTTCTTGTGGTCAAGAAAGAAAGGCCAGTGCCTAGGTAGGAATCGTTAGGAGTTAGAGGCGAACGAGTGAGGGAGAGGGAGAGAGAGAGAGAAAAAAAAAATCGAGGGATGGAAAATGTCCGATAATACCAGGTGATATCGTTTGACCCTCACGCTGGCTTTCAAATACGAGGCAAAATATATTCCAATAGGTGGATTAACCGAGTAGCAGGAGAGGGGATGAATAGGAGAAAGATGAACGTCTTGGAGTCACCAAATCTGGATAGAGATAGATCATCGCGCTGTGTACAGGACGCCGGTCGTTACTGCGTTGTCGCGTTCACCTTCCACTTCTGGAACTTCTTGTTGTTATCCTTTTATTTTTCAACGAGTCTTCTTCAGCTGATATTCTCGGTGGAGGACGATGACTATGTTGGATGGAATGCTGAGGGGAAAAAAAATTATGGGGAGTGATGTTGGGAAAGTGAATGGGTTCATTTGATGGAAATTTTAGGAATTGCATGAAGAAATTCAGGGGGTGAAATGGCATTTCTCATTTTAATTGTTAATCAAGGGGGATAATGAACTTGGAATTCATTGCTGCCAGGGAATTGTTAGGCGAGAAACTCAGCACGCTTTTATTTATCAATTATTCATGGAGACGTTGAAGAATCTGCACTGACATTTGGAATAATGGGTTTGTAATTTCTTGCCAACTTGGAGGGAGGGAATAATAATGGATTGTTTAACAGGGAATGGGGGTTAAAAAATTGTTGATATATTGGCGGAAAGGAAAAAGACCATTTTCAGGAAAAAATTGAGACAAATGTTGATATTTTTAAGATATTGAGAACATTCCATGAAAAATTGATGAAAAATTAATGGTCTCGGGCTGAGAAAAGCGATCAGGTGCTGAAGTGATCTCGGTCCTCAGGTGGGCCAGGGTCTTGGGCAAAGTTAGCCGGGTGTACATTCGCCCACACATCACTGTATGCCAAGCCTGGATACGTCGGCTCGCCCCAGTGGAGTGTTCGCCTACAACACTTGGGACTTCAGATTTATTGTCGGTTGTAATCCGAGTTCCTCCTGTTAGTCGGCATGTCAAACTGAAAGGAAAATAACAAGTAAAAGAACTCAGGGTACATTGATAAAAGTTGGTTAACACGCACGTTAATTAATAATAACTTTCTCTACGAAGTTATAATTTCCCTCATTTCACAATTAATTATGGCTGTTGGGCGTATGAGGGAGAAAAATTACCGCCTGTGATAATCAGACGACTGTTTTAAGAGTATTATAAACTTATAAATTTCTAAATACACTCACGCGAGACTTTACATCGAGGGAAATTTTTTTTTTCTTTTCAATTCCAGTCAAAACGTTAATTTACCCCCACTGTCTCATGAATTGGGTCAGCAATTTTAATGATAATAGAGGAGAAAAATTCTGAAAGGTCGAGTGAGTTCGCGTAATTCATAGCTCAAGAATTTTTATGTACCTCGTGGGTCATTTGTACTTTCTGTTCTGAATGACTTCAGTCATTGGGAGTTCGTTAGTCCTGTCTTGGGTTCATAAGGACGAGGATTTTTTTTTCGTCTAAAATATCCACAACAGGCTTGTTTTAAAAGCACAATTACCTTTCGACCTTTGATGCAAGGGTTTCCGGGGCAGGACCTCGAGCCTCTTCTGACCCACTGAGACCCTTGTACGCCGTTGCCGCAAGGTGATGATGCCTTCGAGGCAAAAAGGATAAAAGAAAATCAGAGAAAAGAATATCCACGCGCGTCGTCCACACGACTTGAGTGCGTGTGTGCGATTGTCATCTGCGCTTCATACCTTCAACCATTACCGGTCCACATCCTTCGTACATGTGTGTTACGTATTTGTGTCGGTCGCCCTGTCCACTTTTACTCCTGTACCGTGGGAAGACGCCACTGGTCATTCGCTATCGTGCAATGACATTGTCTTGTCCACCTCGGACCCAGCTTAAAAGCGAGAATCATCGAGGTGTATGTCGATATTTACGCCTCGAATTATATCGTATTACCATTCTTCATGGCTGTCGGGATTATAACTGTAGGGGGAATGAATTTTTAATAAATTCAATGTTCGACGTATTCTAGGTCTTGAGGCGTCTGATCGTTTCGTCAAGGATAATAATTTTTTTTCTAAATCATTGCAGAGTTTATTCATATAAAAATTCCAGGGCTAGCACGGGAAGTCATCCGGATCCAAGTGCCAGTAGGTCCAAATATAGGATTCCTTCCTGGTGTCAGCACTGGAATTTTTACAGGCGCTGCAGGAATATTTAACTGGAAATCCGGAGAAAATTGCGGTGCTCTCGAGTGATTTTTTTTTGATTCTGCTCATGTGAATCCATATTACTGTGCTAACGAATTTTTTTCTACTGGAAATATGTAAAAATTTTACTCAAGTACAGAAAACCACGACAGAATAATCGGGCTCTTTCAAAACCCCTCCCCCCATGTTCTTCAGTGTTTTATCTGGATATTTGGGTCTGTAAAAATGTAAAATTAAAATCCACATTGCAAGAAACAGGGGAGGGAAAGGTGGTAACCCCTTCGGCACCTTGCGAAGGAATCAGGTTGGGCCCATGAGTAGTATAAAAAAACCTGTCTTGATCCCTCTGCTGGGGGCATTTCTACAATTCCCTATGGGAAAGTCTCTCGGTTATGATTTTTCGTCTAAGATTCCATTTGTTGCAGGAGACGCAGTCTCACCCCATCTCGCCCCTCAAGAGTGGATTTAAAAGTCCTTCAGCTTCATGCAAATGAGATCTTCCTGCAGGGTTCATATAGGCTCGATTTATTGGCTTCAGTCCTCAACCGTCATCCAGAGAAATACGTGAGAATACGTCTCTCCTGAAACAAACGAACCGAACGCAAGTTTCCTTCTTTTCTTTGATCCATAATATAATTTATAATGGATCATCAAAATTTATTCTACGTTAGAAAAATTTTATTCTCATAAAAATAAAAATTACTGTGCTGAGAGTAAAAATTGCTGTACTAAAGGGCTAATTTATTATGCTAATTTATTATCAGAATAAAATTTTTCAAATACGGAAAACAATTTGCGGGATAGGAATGAGATCTCGAGCGGTAAAATAATTTTAATCGGAAATGTCTCTCCGTGTAAATCGTCTGATCATTTTTGTGCAAATTTTTTTTTTTTTATACAGACAGGACCATTTCAATTGTTATTTACGATTGCGCTGCGACGTTGGAAATGTGTAAAAGTAAAATCTGATAAAAGAGGTAAACCCATATTCCATTGAATTGATTCCCAGAATTTCCAACTTTCGGTAATCCTTTTGTCCAATGAAGTTGTCTTCGAGATGTCCCGCAGCGTCGAGGCACGCGAGTGCATCTGGAAATATTCCTGTCGTCGCTTTCAAATGCGCTTAAATGTACACCCAGTTGTTATTTATGGAGTGCAAATAAATGTCTTGGACTGGAGACAAAGAAGGTAGCCCGCAAGTAGTAATTTGCATAAAGGCCCGTCTGTCCTTCCACCGAGTGCTAGTGTTCTGGACGAGAAAAGTATATTCCACGTTTATATCCTTTACTTGGGTGGGTTTCCAATAAAGACAAAAATTCATTTGTTATGGGCGAGAGAGCTGGGGTGGAGGGAGGGAGGGGGGGATGAGGGTGAATGGAGGAGAATGGAGAGGAGAGGTTTAAAAAATGGAAATGAGAGTGGAGAGGTCGAAAGCCGGTAGATATGCAAAACAAACATCCACCCCTTTGGGACAAAATCCAGTTGCCTTCGGTGGGCTTGGGACGTCAGCATGTGGACTCAGAAACTTCTTCTTTTTCATTCATTGACTGCTTTTCATCTTCGATTTTCATCAACTTTCTTCAGGCCCAATGGAGCCTGTTCAACATCATAAAAACCAATGGGTTAAAAACTATTTTCTGACAGCAAACACAATCGATAATTTCTTTTATTCTTAGAGAGAAAATTCTTTCTCCAAATATTTTAATATCAATTATAAATTTCGTGGGAATGAGTAGGCAGAGAATTTTTTCAGAAAAAAAATAGTTTCTTCTCATGGTGAATAGCTTTTACATTTTTTAGCTCGCAATGATTAATTCGAAGTAACGGAAAACAAAAATTATTGGAAAATGGATTAATCAAGGGAGAAAGTCTCATGAAATTTCCTGTTCAACTGTCACTGAGCCAATACAATTAATAATAGACCGGGTAAACAATTTTTATCGAAAGAAACTAGCTGCTTGTCTCGTCCCATCCATCAAAGCTCCATGAGAGGCCACAGGGGCCAGATGTTCGTTGGGGGTCTAAACTGTAAAAAAAAATGGAAATAGGGGGCTGAATGTACGGTGGCAAATATCGTCCAACCCTTGATCCTCCATTGCTGTGCATAATGCCCCACGCTCTGGCGGTTCCCTTGACCACCCCTTCACAAAAGCCTTGTCTGCAAAAATTATGCGAAAAATAAAATTTCCCATTTTATGTCTGGATCATTGTCACAATGAGCCTGGAGATTAAACAGCCGTGGTAAATATATATCTAGGGTTGATAATAGACTCGAGTGATTTTTCTGATGTTCATACCGGTTTATCCGTTACTGATGAATCAACAAAGACATTCGGCATGACAATGTGATCCTATGTGATATTTTCCGAGAATACATGAAAAATAAGTATTTCTCACGTGTTTCAGGAACCAGTACCGGTCTACTCGCTGTCCTCGCTTCCTCAGAAGAGCTACCCCATTGTTTCCCACAACTTTTACCCTGATAGCAACTGCCAGGGTCAAGTAGACAGATTCATCCCGAACAGGCGATGCCAGAACTTTGATTTTTCGAGGCACCATTTGATGAGGAAAGAGACATCGATTGAGATGGATGCTTCTTCGGATAATTATATTGATGTTATCGGTCAGGTAATTTTATTTTTAGCACTCGTCAAGCGATAGAGTCCAAAATCTTTCGTCAACAATCTCCCCAAAACTTCCAGGATAATTCCGTAAAATTATAACACGAAAAAAGACGTAATTTTTATTGAATATTTTTGACCGAACGCATAATTGAAAATTAATTTGGCATTTTCACGTGATAATTTTCATAAACCGTCAAATTTGTTGCTTCGCTTAACTTTATCATATTATCCATGAATTCAACCGGCTTCGATGAGCTGTGAATTAAATAAATACCACAACATTATCGCGCAGAAAACCCTGAATTTCTTTGCAAATAACCAACGAACGAAATCCACCACCGAAAATTTAGCAGCGAATTCTCAGTGGAAATTTTGGTCTCCACTAATGACCATGAAAAAAATGATTAACCTCGGTGAAACAAGCACGGACAAACCTCCCTGACACATCCTCCCTCATTACCATACGAAATCGTCCATAATCCACCGAGTCTCGTCCCGACCTTCCACAAGCAAACAAAATGAGTAAATCTTTTTCTCAATAATTTTTTGTTATCCGACTTTATTTATTTCTATATCATCACGAAGACTCGTTCTCCGCTTTCTCATAATCGCCGGTACGAATATAGTAACACTGACACGTTGGATATATACCCAAGTTACATTGGAGGACGTCTCCTCCTTCTGTAGTGGGAACGATTTACGAGCGTAATCGCGTAACACGTTGACCATGGTCGTGGTTGAAGTTAAACTTGCACATATAGAGGACGATGTGCGCTTCTTCGATCGTTAAGCTTCAACGTTGGGCCTGTGTCTGGACAATTTACTTGCCCTCCAGGTCTTTCACTCTATCCATGCAATTCCTCTGCCCACGCCTTGATCTTACACTCGATGGCGTTTCATTTTTGAATTCCCAACATGTTGTATTTTCCTTTTGAATATTTTTCTTTTTCACCCAATATGCTTTTTTTTTCACTTCGTTCACACGAGCAAATGTGAATAGATGAAACGAATGAAATGAATGGTTTGAGATTGTAGATGTTATTTCAGATAAATTCCTTGGAGTCCACGTGGAGGAAACGCCTCATGATGCGAGCGATGCAGAGGCTTGATGTTTTATCGGGTGTTGGTAATCAGAGGATCTTGAATATTAGTGGAAAAAGTCGGATTGAGGAGGTGTCTGTAGGCAGAAAACATTGTCGAAGGAGAAATAGTGTTGTTGATGAGTATGAGGACACTCTTTGGAAGGTTAAACCCAGGAGCAGGCCTCTACTTGGGGAACATCGTCAAAAAATTACCATTCCAACTCAATCGAGATTGTGTACGTTACTGATTAACTTTAATTCTGCCGGGACATTTTAAGGTTTTTAAGTCCTCAATTATTTCTTAATTTTGAAAATTTCCAAGATCGAATGTTCATTTACTGCCGAGGTATTTAAGCGCATGAGTCGAATAAGGGAACGAGTATGTATTGAGATTCTGAATTTACAGGCCGTGGTTCCATTGATTGGAGTTCCAAGAATTGTATTGTGGCACCAGTCGACATAAATTTACATTTTTTTGCGATGGACGAGTCGGAACCGACGCATATCAGTATTTCGGTGGCGTCTTCATTTCCAGGCTCACGACATGTCAAATGTCTCAAGTGGAATAATGCTGGAAATCAACTAGCCATGTACTCGAAGAGCTACACAATATGTGTTTTCGATGTGCCATCCGCAAAAGTACTCTGGAGTGACACTTGTCTCTGCGATGACTGTGATATTACTTGTATAAATTGGAGTATAGATGATGAGGAGATTGTCGTGTAAGTTATTTGTACACATGTAATGCTGTAGACCCGTCGCTATCGCTCCCATTGATAATATAAATTCGCAGAGGATGCACATCTGGAGGGATATCCCTTTTTCGCACTCGGGAATCAAAATTAGAACATCTAATTGAACACATACCAGCTCACAATGGAGCTGTACTACACTTAGCAGTATCCCCCAACAATCGTTACCTGGCAACTTCCGGAATCGACAGACTAGTTCATATCTACCTGTACCCAGCAATGATCATCTACCTTGAAATTGGTTACTACGATGCAACCCAGGTACATTTGATCCCCGTTAATTCATTACCCAAATAGGCCATAAAACGTAATATAATTGACGTTTGTACCTTTTTCATGAATTTTTTAATCTCGAAATAAGGCATTCGCCTGGCACCCCTGGGACTCGGGAACACTGTGCATTGGTGGTGGATACAACGATGGCTCTCTGTCCCTTTGGGACATGCAGAGGCAAGAGTCCATTGGATACAAACGAGTAGCCTTCTTGGGCCACGTGAAGAACATGAAATGGAACAAGATCAGCGGAGAACTGGTCGTACAGTGGTACTACTGGGAGGGCGACAAACGTTTTGTCACTATCCCTGTATTGGCTAGTTGGGATAGGATTGTCGATGTGGCACAGTGGAGTCCACGATATGGAACTCATGCTTACAATGTTGTCTGGAATCCAGATCATACAAAACTAGGTGACTAACCCATTTTCCATTCATCAAATTTGCAATTCCAGTTTGAGGGCTTGACATTGAAAATTGGTTCCAGTCGATGACAATTTTCCCAAATCGCCTGATTTTTCAATTACTCTAGATATCAATAATAAATTATAGTATTTCTCTGGTCTCAGTAAATTGTGAATATAACAAAATTCCAGGAAGAATTCTTGAAAAAAAATTGTTCTCTTTGTTTTTGAATTTTCAGGAGTTCAAGTATCGAATGCTCTATTGATCTGGGATTTCTTCGAGTACCAGGAGTCAGCCTGGTTGCCTGATATCAGGGAAAAGAAGAAAGCTGTATTCTTGCAGCAAGCCCAAAGTACATTGAATACCCTCAGCATACGTTGAACGATTCTCACCGTACGATCCACACCTTATGTTTCTATTTATTCAGTATTGATTTTTAGTACTCAACTTATTTTGATGTTCCCTTTACAAATAGAATGTCTTGCTTATGAATACACTTCTCGCACTTGATTCTCGCGTTCTTTCTTTTTATTTTTGGTACACAGGTGCTCTTATAAAAACAAACACCAGGTTATTACACCGAGGAGGGAGAATAAAAAGATGATGACTCTAACGACCGATTACTCGAGTTATAGTCAGTGGTACTTCATCTGGTATGAATCAAAGTGAGTTTATGGACCAAGAGGGAGATGGTAAGAGTGAAGCAGACTAATGATCTAGTGGATGTAATCCAATACCAGACTTCAGTTCCCATCACTTTAATAATTATGCATAACTCGGATGCTGAATAACTACTGGAATTGAAAGCCATTCTTCATTTTGATAAGCTAATAAATCAATGGGTTCAATTAATCAACTGATCAATTCTACAATTTATCTTGGGGAAATCACTTAATCCTTGTCATCACTGCCGGGACAATTAAAAAAGATAAAAATCGACCAGAATAAGATTAATGAATATAGATGTCTCTAATGTACGCTTAATTATCAAATGATTAACAGCTGGATTTTTTTAATTTTCAGCAATCACCATGGAGAATAATTCTAATAATTTTAATGACATTAATTGTCATCGGTCTTTGATTCTCGGAGCTTCTGCCAATTCGTTATTTACGATTCATGATGAAGACTGGAATTGAGTCTTTACAATTTTAAAAAATCCATACTGTTCCAATTTGGTGAGAAAATGTTAATAACCCTTCACTCAGACGTAAATATCCAGATATTTCCTTCTGTCTCGACTAGCTACACCAGAAAAAAGTCTAGTGGTAAAAAATTTTCCGCATCAAAAATTTTCATGGTTACAGTACTCCCATTGACCAGCAAATAACTCAGCAAAAATAATGTTTTCACCACATGGAGGAAAAAATAAATTTTTACAGCACATATTTTCTCATTCACGGAACGTTAATTGGCCAAGTAAATTTACGAGGCACCTCAGCCTCCGTTAAATACAACTAATTATCGATAGATATTATCTCGAGTGTCATTAAATCAACAAAAACCTCATGTTTCAAAATATGAAAAATACACGAGTAACTGAAACGGGCCCTTGGTACAACATAGACACGTTATCCGTTGACGTTTATCTTCGATTTATGATTTTAGACAGGCCACGCCAAAAACACGTAATATAATTCACCAAACAATTTTCTCACAGCACTATAATTATCGTAATAATCCTCAAGGTAGGATACACACATACACTAGCGCTAGTAGGATGTCTCGGGCTACCACACTCTCGTTTTACAAAACGAGTCTATTAATTTATCCTACATGCCCCGACGTCACTCTATCCAGACGCTTTTTCCATCATAGAAAATTGCTTGGGCTTCACCCTGAATATTGATTTATCTACCAACTACTTAGAACAATGTTTTGTGTAAAAATAAATTAATGCAGGGAGGCTAATATTTCTGAAATGCCGGGGGTGTATTACCTTGTCTCATTGAAATCCGATTTCAGTGGATGCAATTAGAAGTGAGTCATATTGAACCCTCGGGTACTTCATACTCGTTAAGCTATGCCTGGTATCATATACTCTTCCTGGGTTAAAGGCGTTAAAGTTCTACCTTGTGTGTATGTGGTGCAATTTAGCAGCACGGGAGTACATTCTTTGGTGGTAAAGAGACAGAAGTAAGACACATAGTCCGTCCGGGGATAATATAGCTTCTTGCTATCTCATGGCATTCATCATGGCGACAGCCAACACCACCATTCTCTCCTTGCACACAAATTTCATTTTTTTTTTTATGGATGGAACAGTAAATATTTCACCCTGAATTGACCTTTCGAGTGAGAAATTTGACGACTCCAAGAGTTAGTCGGGGTATTGACACTAATTTTTCCATTTTTGGGGACATTTTTAAGCCGAATTCCTCAGCTGAAGGTGTTGTGTTCAAAGGGCGATGCACGTGGCACTTAAGGGAGCCGATTTTTGGAAAATTTTTGACGAAGTACAGAGAACTTTGCACTGATGGAAGAATTCAGTTATTACCGACTGAATATTTTTTTCTAACTCGCTTGCAACGTCCAATGTAGCGTAGCTCAACTTAATGACACAAAGGGGAAAGTAATTAATGATCCACCACGGAAATTCATCCATTATTTTAATTACGCGATAAAGAACAAAGTAGTTACACCCACCCGAAGGTTACGCGCCACTGGTAATTCTTTCTGAGCTAAAAAAAAAGGTGAAGCTAATACACAGAGAAATAAATTCTCCTGAGATTAAGTTTAAGAGTCCAGTGGAGTTAACTTGCGGAACCTTCGGCATTTGACTGTGCGCGTCCCTTTATGATACCAATATATTTTTACAGCGCCTGTATTTGGCATCATCTCAGGGCGAAACACCGGCTCAAGATGAAAGAGGAAAAAAATTGTACCTATAGTTCTCCAGTCTTCCACATTTTGCGCTTGTGTATTGGAAGAACTGCAAGATCTTGGGTGAGATAGATTTTAATGATAGGTTTAGAGGTACTTAAATACTGGGTAGAAAATTGTGTGTGTTTTATGCTGAAAACAATCGGCGGAGACCAGAGGTGCGACAATGTTCTCCAAATATGTCCCTACGATAGGTTTATTGTTTGGGATAGTTACCACGGAACAGCGTGGCCAGAGAACAATGGCCCTCCAAGTCAATTTGTGAGTTTAGTCGGGTCTTTAGTGAACTCGTGTTTTATTTTTTTCTTTCATTATTTTTCCGCTAGATTAATTTTTTTCTTCGTATAAAATACAAAAGGAGTATCCACGTACTCGTTATTATGTGAATCATTATATCTCGATTGAAAAAATTTATTCAGATTTCTTGACCGCAGAGGTTCATATTCATCGAGGTTCGATATCAATTTTCAGAGGGAGATCACTTTTACGTGAAATTGGTTGCCATTTGCATGAGAAAAAAAATATACCACGTCATGAACAATATCACATTTTTTTTACAATGAGGAATATTTCATATTCTCCACAATAAACTTTTCTATTATTGCCCTAGAATTTTTATAACAAAAATGTCTCTGTGTCGACAGTTCAGACTTCTCCCTGAAATTTCCCAGGTAATTAAAAAAAAATTTCGAGACATTTACTGCACGCAAAGCGCATGATTAATTCAGCCAATAAATGATACAAATAATTGAATCAATCCAATCATTCACATTCGTAACGAACATAATACCGTGATAAATTAACATCTCTGCCCTCGCAATATTCCCCATAAATCATCTCAGATTAATGATCCAATATGTACGTAAATAGCGTCATTATACGACCTATAAACCATCATTTTCCGTGCGTGAGAGACCGCAAAATGAGCAAACAAAATACTAAAAAAAAAAATTTGATAAAAGACGTGAAACTCACTAGAACACTTCCCGCCATTTTTCTTTCCAGCTTCAAGGAGGAGACAGAAATAAAAGGCCAAGTATTCCTATTCTGCTGTTCGGCGTGAAATACAAGCCGCGACATTGCCGGCAATGCAGTGGCATGTTTACGAGAATCCCAAGGATAGGAAACTGTGCACAAGGCGTCCGGGTACGTTAGTTCGCGCTTTTAAAATTTTTATCCAACCTTCCTCTCCTCGATCGGTTAGAATGCAGTTCAACCGCGAGCAACTGTGCAGTCGTTAGCCATCCAATATCTGTAATAATGATCGGCAATTTTATGATGAGAAAATAGCCAGAGATATGAGAGAGAGAGAGAGAGAAAAAAAAGGGGGGCAACTAGATTAAACTTTATGATTGAATTAGCAATTGTTCATGATTCGTGGGGGCTCTCTTTTGTTCGATGTAACATTTACTCGGTGAAACATTAAATCGACGTGTTATTTTTCTTATTTCACTCAAACCTCCCCACTCTATTGATTGTATACCTCCTGCGCTACTAATAAGTAACAACGGACCACCTGGCCGAAGACAATAATTACCCTGGCCATTAACGGCGTGCCAAGGAGGTATCCCGTCGGCGTCCTCTGTACTCCATTTGCCTCTCTCTCATCTACCGGCTACTTCATTCTACCTTCATCTTCTGTATGTATGCTCCTCTTTATACTTATTCAGTACATACTATCTTCGGCGATGGGAGTACTGGCATACTTGTTACGATGCCTCGTTATATGGGGTGAATACTCCTCGGTGGAAATTCATTGTTGGTGGATGGAAATATCAAACTATAAACAATAAATTCATTCGTTTCGCGATTATAACTGCCTGGAAAGTGAGATTTTCGATGGGAATGGTCACGAGACTGACAAGACGGATCACTAAGACTTGAAACTCCAACTTATGAGACTTCAGTTTCCCATCGATCTCATGAACTATCCTTTTGAAATGGTTTAAATAATAATAGAAATAATAATAAATTGCGGCAATTAAAGAAGGTGGTAAAATGGCGGAACTATATATTTTCATGTGTTTAAATTGGAAATCTCATTTTTGTCACAAATTGTTTACCTGAAAATGAAGTCACCTCATTATTTCTCTCAATAATTAAAACTCGAAATGTTTGAGGTTCTGGGATCCTATCAAATAATAAACCATGAAAATATGGAGGGAAAATAACTCATTTCTTGTCCAGCAATAATCGCTACCGAAACAAATAGCCTGCATACCTTCAGCATTTTCAATTAATTAAAACTAAAAATGGACTGTAGATTACATAAAATCATAGAGCATGAATTCCGTTTAACCCCCGCACGTAGTGTCGGTCATTCTCATTCATAGCTTCCACTTGAACGTGAGTCCGACCTCCACGAACTTTTACTACTCGCCAATCACAACGTTTTATGCTTTGTGCTAAACAGCTCCGTTCAGTTGAGAAAAGAAAAAAAAATTGAAAGCTGGTAATGGGGCACCCGTGAATTACCCCAAACGAGGAGGAATTGAAGGCGGTAACCCAGGTACGAGTTGAGTTAAGGAGATAATCTCGAGGCTTTTTTTTTTCATTAATTTTTGTGAGTTTTAGATGGTGGAAAGACGATAGAGGTGAACATACAGAAGTGGAGGATATTACAGGCTCGGATGCTGCTTGAGGAGCGGTGGGGTAAAGGGTGAGGGTCTTTGAGAGCAGTCTTCCACGGTTATTAAGATGTTCTCAACTGAAATATGGCGTCCAACGGGAATAATTGCTCGTAGTATGTAGTGCGAGAGAAGGTGGATTATAATTTATCGTCTTAGAGCGTTTCAAATTGCTGAAGTTCTGCCATTTCCGCAGTGTGACAATTTGTTTATTTTGAAGAGGAATATTAATGGATTTATTTATGAATGTTGGGATGGCAAGATTTCAGGTGAAGGTGATGAATGATCACCGTTATTGGAGGGAGTCTAGTGGTTTAATGGAGGTAAATGAGTAATTGTAATCAATATTCACGAAGTCCCTGACTTCCCGAGGATTTATCGAGGAAAATTAAGAGAAAAATCGATAATTTATTTGCGTTCCTGGAAAGTTGTTTCTTAACTTTTTTACATTTTTGTTATCGGAGCAATTATTGTGCAATTTAATCTGTAAATCTTCTGCTGTGCAAAGGAATATGTATCGGTATGTGAAAAAAAATTAGCGATACATATATTTGTTCTAGATTTTGTCGTTTTTTTGTGGCGCAAAAATTGTAAAAAAATGCTATGAACGTTATCGTCATAAATTTTCTTACGCCCAATTCCTTTATCTCACTTTAATTGCTACAAGGCAGCAAGGGTCTCTCTCATTTCGAATGAAATAATTCCATACGATTATTCAATCAATGTCGAGAGTAATTAACAGAGTCTAACACGGTGGACTCTGTGTACTTTCGCTTGTTACAACTTACAGGACAGGTTTTAGAATTTTTAATTTCCATCTCGTCTTTCTCTTATCTCCCCCGTCTTCATTCTATTCATTCATTTATTTGTTCTGGGCATTTCAATTGAATTTTATTTCCAGTTGTTTAGAAGTTTATTTTTCACTTGGAATTCACTCGGCCGAACGTAAAGAGGATAAAATAAGGTAATGCTGTTGAAACTTGGACTGTGGAGGATAATTCTCACCCTATTGCTGGCAATTCTATATCTTCCCAACAGTTTCATACTCTGTATTACAGCGCAGATGGGCTTCAATTGAAATCGAACGGATCTTCATTTACGTCTCACTCGATTCACTCACCACAAGAACCATTGCAATGGGTTATGCTTGAATTGATTTTCTTTGTGTAGAAAATGGCATATTTCTTGACAAAAAATGTTAGGAAATAGTCAATGATGTAACCTGAATGAAATTGCAATGAAAAGATTTGCTTTGGAGACAAATTAATTCAAACTGTCGATAATTTTATAAAATTTAGGTGATCACTGAAGGATTTTCAATGAAAGTCTCACCTATTATTATAATTAAATACATAATTTTTTATGTTGAGTGTTCAGCTATGACTTGACTATCCAAGTGTTCCATATTGACTTTTTTATGAGAAAAAAATTGGAGGGACTTCATTATAACAAGTAGTGTTTTATTACTCACTAAATTCTTGAAATATTTTACATCGAATTTTAGTCGAGTTGACAGTCGTTCTAAATATTCGTCATCGATTATGTTTCCTTTATTCGACTTATTTAGGTAAAATATTCAAGACGGAATGAAAATTTATTGAGAAGTACCAGCATATTAATTTGAGCTTCTGAATTCTCGCCTCTGGTGTAAAAAAACAACCCGAAAAAAATTGATGATGAAAAGCGCTTAGGGTCAGAAAAATTCCCTGAAGATTCCACCCAAGATTCTCGATGCTGAGATGGAATGCTCGGTTAGCAGGACTCTCCATTACCCCTCAGTAAGTCAATTATTTCACGTTCTTTCAAACATGCATTGAGACACTTGGTAGCTAAAAGGGAACGAGTGAATGGATTCACGTGCGGGGGTGCTTGATAAATGTTTCTCTCTGCTCTTCTTCTGCTCTCTTTTATTTTTTTCCTTTATTGTAGAATCTCATCCCATTATACCCTATAAACGGTCATTACGGTGGAATAAATTGTGCGTGCGTGCGTCTACCACGCGACCTTTCAAACGTCAGCGATCGACTTATGTTGAAATGTTGAGGGAGTCGGTATATTTAGACTTTGCATTTCCGTTTATCATTTGCATGATTTTTCGTTACAATAATATTTTTGCAACCCCAATTATGACACGTAAAATAATATCCATCGTCTAATTAAAATCAATATCTTCCAAAGATCGTTCAATAATTCTGCTGGGAATTTCCGAAGATCTATCGATCATTCTCCCAATAACACTCTCCTGCCAATTTCCATAAAATGAAATAAGAAAATATAAGTAAACTTTACCGGGGCTACACAATAGCTATTCACGTTACACAAACTTCCGACAAAAAAAACCGCGTGAGATTCTCTGATATTTTTTATCCTCACCAAAGCATAGAAATGACGTATTAATCAAATGAATAAAATGAAAATAAAATATTGCTCAATCTGTATCTTCGTTTTTTCTCAACTACTGTTCCAGTTGAAAGCAGGAAGCAACTCTCGGGAGGAAGAGAGAATTTTGCAGGTGGTCTAACTCCACTGGCCTGCAGAATCCTCATTTTTTTTTTCCCCTTCCTCAATTTTTTTCCTCTTCTTGTTTTCATTCACTTTTTTTTTATTTCCACCACATCGCCGTGGCTGAAACTTTAACCGTCGCTGTAACTCAAGTCTGGACCACAACGCACTCTGCTCTCTTTACCCATGGGTTTTACCCTGCTGCACAAAGCTATCTCCCGGATCTCCGTTCCGCATCCTGCCGCTGCATCGCGCGAATAGGATAGTGAAGATCGTACGTGCGCTGCCGTGAAATCTACCATTTTTTACTCCTTTATTTGTACTCTTTGATCTTGTTATTTTTCTTGTTATGACACACTGAAAGCCTTGAGGAAATGCAAACACACCTTCTGGTCTGATCGTTAGTCATTGTCTCTAATTTTTCACAGTTTGCCGCGTCTCTTCCCGGCAAAATGAAAATTTTTGGAAAACTCTGGTTGACAGAACCCCGGTTCCTTTCTAATAGCGTCTGACACTGCCACCACACCTGTGTGCCTCTTCTCCAACCACTTGGAGTTGCTTTACCCATAAATGGAGGAATGCGACCAGGAAGTCCAAGCATGGACAACGCTTGCTGACGCAAACATTTAAGAAAACAAATATCTGCATCTCCAATTACAATTTTCAATTTTTATTCGTTGGATGTTAACACTACCCACAGATGTGGCCATTCTGTACACTTGCTCGGTAACATGTAAAAAATATTACTTGTTTCTGTGTACATCGAGTTCAATTACACTGATGAACTCTTGCACAGCAGAAAACTACACTCAATGTTTAACATTTTTGCAATTCACACGGAATCAATATATATGAGAATATTATTCTCCCTAATCGCGGAGTACAAGACTTTCTAAAAAATTTCGAGTACACAGAGAGATAAATTTTTAATTAAAACGGTTTATCGTTCTATCGAGAGTATTATGATCCATTATTTGCTCATTTATACCGAAAAATTTCGTAAAAATTAGCATATGATAATTAATTTTTATTCCAAGCCGGGGAAATTTGATTCCATCACAATAAATTTTACCCTTTCAGTCCAATGATTCTTACGATGATAAAAATTCTAAAATCGTTTGTACAATTCACCGAACTGGCACAGTAACTTTAACTAAATCATTTCGAACAGCTTTGAAATTAATTACATACTTTATAAACTGAAAGACATTATTCCAAAGACAAATATATTTCTACGCAGATATTTACTAAAGGAAATTTGATTGAGCGAATGCAACTGAATCAATCAATTCCACCTCAGTTTCATGATAAATAATTATCGGTTAACGGAGTATACAGATAATTTTTATAACTCGACGGAAAAATCGTTTTTTATCAAATGACAGTTGCAAAGTTACACTTGTCCATACTCAATTCCACGACAAGCGGTATACCAGTGAGTAACCTCGAGGGAAGTTGGAAGTATACAAGTAACCATTACAGATCGTTTCCTGTGATTTTTTATCACGCGTAGGCGTCAGAAGCGGAGTGAAGGCGACACGCGTGTGGCACTGGATAAGAGGTGAAACAGAAATAGAGAATGCACTCCCTCTCTTTGGTTAGTCCGCGAGAGAGAAGATTGATATACGTGGTGAATAAAACGAAAAAAAAAACAGAAGGGGGAAAGAGGGAGGGGGAGGGGACGGGGCGAAGAATAAGAAGGAAGATATACCCAGGAGGCGATCGGTACCTTAGTGTGTATGGGGCGATCCGTTACCTCAGGCGTCTCAATAGCCACCTCTCGATCGCGCGCCCAATGGGAAATGGGAGAAAAAAGAAAGAGTTGCGAGATGCCCTCAATGATTAACTTCACGCCTTCCGTTAGTCACAACGTTTTCTACCTTAAATATTCGCACAAAATACGAAAAATACAGTGCGAATTAAAAAACATAAAAAATATTCAAATTCCTGCATTGAATTTCCACATTATTTTTCCCATTTTCGTTCGTTTTGATTAGACGCGGCAATTGATTAAAAAAAATCTCCCCCATTTGTTGCTCTGAAGAAATATCAAATGAATGAAATAATCATAATTGATTATAATTTATGGATTTCAATGGTTGGAGAACCTCTTCGTATGAATGACGAATAATTGAGTAAGTCATATTGCATAATAAATAATATCTTGAATTTTCTTAAGGGAAACAAACAAAATTAATTTCAGAAGTTATTTTTCCGGAATTTTTTCGTGTCTATTTCAGTTCAGTTGATCGCATGCAGCGATAAAAAAATTCGCGGAATTTGTTTCTCGGAAAAAATCGAACGAATGAAAAAATTATAATTACTGGTAATTTATGGATTTCAACAATTTTACATTTCATTATAAATACCTCCCTCATGGTAAAATTATTCAGTGATATAGAGTCATTGCGAAAAACTTAATCGCGCAGTTATGAGAAATAATCGAGTGACTCATACTGCTTAATGTATAATACATTGAATTTTGTTAAATAAAAGAAATGGCCTGCTACGACGTGGATTAATTTTTCCTCTGTACAGGTAGTTGGGAGAGAAGGGGTAGAAAAATGTTAAGGTAGAGCAGTTCGATTTGAGGGTGTGCGTGCACTCGGGCAATTAGATGTTTATCTACCTTACATTCAGTCCTCGTTACAAGTCGCACTGAGGTACATACGGCCGGGCGGGGTCTCCTCTCCGTCCCGGTCGCGCGGCACTCGCACTGCTCTCTCGTAAGAGCGAGAGCACCCGGGGAAACGTGTTTCCGCATTTAAATAATTATGCACATTACACCCTGGGATAGCTCCCCGTAACGACCGCCGAGAGCGTGATTAGAATTTTCTTCTTTCTTTTTTTTTTTTGGATGAAACATTTTTTTTTCCATTCATTACTTAAATGGATTTTTTTTTTCTCTCCTCGCGGTGAATTTTCTCGCGGGGTTATACGAATAAATGGTTAGCATTTGTCCTTTTCATTGCACCCAGGAAATTCACGCTCACGCGCCGATGGATACATAAAATCGTTTCTGATGTGTTCGAGGATTGTATTCAGAGGATTTGAATGTATTCAGTACATTCAAATACATTTCATTGTATTCAATATTTATTTTTATTTTTGGCTAGTACATAAAATCATTATTTTTGTGTTTTATTGTTTTTCAGTTCTTTTTCCATTAAAAAATCGTTAAGGTTATTCATCGCGTTAACAGAATATTCCGGAAGATATAAAAAATCATTCCGAGGGTTTTATCCACTGGTTATCTCACATTTTGAATTTTTCCATCAGTTGAAAATTCACATCGTAAATGAGATGTTCAGAGCAGTGAAAAACGATGGACATGTCAAAGGGCATCCGCCTATGCAATTTTCGTCGTGTATTGAGATTAATTCTTCTTGGGAGATGTGGAACAAAACAAATGGGGCGAATGGAGGTGGATAAAATGGAAAAATACTGTGGGGGTGCAGAGCGCGCGCGACGTGCCATGCCTTCGAGGGGGTAATCTTTATAATTTCCCTATCCTCCGATGACTCGCGTAATGCATAGCTGTCGCGAATGCAGAGCTATACCGGAGGGTACAAAATCTTCTGATCTTCCGAGCCCTCTCGGTGAATGTACAGTCAACGGGCAGAAACGCACATTTTTTTTTCCAACAAAAATCAACTTCAAATGTACCTCATTTTCGCGCAAGTAACGCCTAATTGCGATGAGTAATTGAAATACCGACAGATTGATTGCAAAATTTTCTATCTACAGAATCTCTTAGTATAATTCTATGCTCATTACATTTACTACAAAAGTTACGGAATATATTTTTTCAATAAACCTGATTATCCCTGTATACGTCAATTTGTTGAGCAGACGTCTTGAAACTTAAAGACATCTTTTTTTCTGTCCTCTAAATATCCCTCTTACACTCGATTTTAATGTCAATATTATTCAATTCAGCCTCATAACTCGACAAGAATATTTCAAAAATGTCATACACTTATCACGAGTGACCGGTAGCCAATGCTGATAATAAATATAAACGATCACTGATAAGGTAATTTCCCCTCGTCTGGTTCAGTCTTCTTCGAGTGCTCTGCGACACGAGTAATAAAATAAAACGAATGAGATTAAAAAGACAAACTAAAATGGGATAAAATTTTTAAAACAAGTTATAAAATCTCCAGCGCAGATTATCGTCCTGAGAGAAATTAGGACTCCCCTCTCGCCAATGGAATGACCTGTAAATATCGGAAATTACCGTAATTACCGGATCAGGAGATAAAGCAATCGATGGATCGGGTCTCCGAGCGCCATCGCATAAGCGTTCTCAACCCCTTCTCCATAAGCTCAACGAAATAAAAAAAGAACACGATAAAAGTTGACCAGTGACTCTTCCAACCAACGCTCGGACCTCCTATCAATGACGTCTACTTTAAGTCTATTAAATAATCATAATAATTATCATTAGTTGAATAAAAATGTTACACATGCGTGATTCCAGGTGTCCGGTCTATTAATACTCCCTCTCCTTCCTTATGGGTATTTTTGTCATTATCTTTCACTAATTTTTTAAAGTTCTATAACCCTTTCTGTATAATGGCGAGAGGGTATGGAATTGTTGGATAAATTGGAATGCAAATCTGGTGTTCAGTAAAGAGGAAAATGATATTTATGCTAATTAAATAGAGAAAAAAAAATTAGATAAGAGGAAAACTCAGTAGTGAAGTTGTAAAACCAGTGAAGTCTTGTGGTTTTTTTTTTACAAAATAAATTGGTCATTATCTGAGAAATGTGCAATTTTATATAAAGAAATTCGGAGACATTTTTAATGGGCACATTTTTTACAAAACTGTCGGCAATGAGCTCAATGTTTACGCACATATATCTGAAATGTTGACAAAATGATTTATCGAGACTCAGTTTTACCAGTTGTCTAATGAATTATTATTGTCTGATCAATAACTCTATTTTTGACGGATTTAAAAAATAAATATCATTTGTGTGTTTAGCGAATAAAGAAAATATCTACTCTGTAATAATAAAGATAATTTATGATTATTGATTAGATTATTTATTGCTACAACTTTCCATTCCAATTTAAATCGTCTCAATCTAATTTATACTGGCAAAATATTGAGATGTAGAATGCTGAGAAATTATCAGGTTCAATCGGAGGCAAAATTTTATTTCTGTCAAGGTATGAATAAAAAAATAGGAAGAGGCGTTCGGTAAGGATACCTGTAGGATACGTTAAAATAATATCAAAAATCTTGAAAAAATAATACATGAGGAGACGTAAGTCGGGAGATTGAACACGTGCTTTGAAATTATAGGTTCAAGGCCATTCGTTTTTCATAGAGTGATTTTTTAATAATTTTTTTTGAAGAAAATAAAAGATATTATGGGAGAAAAAAATCAGCGAGAGTTATCGACTGATGTCTTATGAAGGAGAAAATTTGGGCTGTGGTCAGTGTCGCCCAGAATTAATGAAGCCTATATCGATGTAGATATGTTCCGAATTAAAATACTGAGTCATGGAAACCCCAACAAGTTTTCCCCTTCAGAAATAAATCATTCCAATCTGATCAATAATTTAGTTACCCAATTACTCCACCATCAGCCCGATATCGTTTGAATGTCGATAAAGACAAAGGAGCGATTTATGTTAATAAATAAATGAAGAAAAAAAAATCGCTGAATACAGATCTTATTATTCATGAAATGCAACTTTCCTCGATTAAATGTCCATTCAGACCCTTAAAAATGTACGTTATCTGCCCGATAATTTTCATTCGAAATATGTAAAAATATTACGTGTACTTCGGTATTCAGAGAAGAAAGGCACGAGTCTAGTCTGTAATAACAAAGCTACTTAATGATCATTGATTATATTATTTACAAGTACAACTCCCATAGCTATCGATTCAATTCCCATTTGAATCGCCTCTATCGAATTTAACTCACGAATATCTCCAATTCCTTGACCCTAAAGAAATCATAATTTCTGGCATTTTATTCTTTCTAATCTCAGTAATTTTCTCCCCCCGTGGAATGCTCACTGAGCATTTGAACGCAATCGAACGAATGATGCAAGTAACACGTGAAAAAAAAAGAGAATGAAAAAAATAATTATAAAAAATTGTTCTCATGCACGAGCAAGTTGCCAATCCACGGTAATTCTTGCGATTGCGAGTAATGCCATACCGAGGTTCCCCTTCATTAATTGCCCAGTAATCTGGTATGTTTGCAGCACGCGATTAAAGTAGCACGCGCCCGGCAAAAACGCCGAGTTGAGGAGAAAAAAAAATGTTTAAAAAATTGTGTGTCTCCCACTACTTTTGATGGAGAAGAAAGAAAATGTGGGAGGTGCATAGAGGGATGGAGATTAATTAGTTGTACAAGTGGTTGCGGCAGTGGGGGCGATAAATTAGGGAGGAAAGGAGGTCTCGGCGATGAGCAGCGCCGATACTGTAACGGCGACGCGTATGTCGGGGAGATTCCGTTGGTACTTGTCGATTGAGGAGATTAAGAGCTTATTAATATCATATTAATTGCTTTGCTGTTCAACATTTTCAGGATTATTCGATTAAGGCTGCAGAAAATTAGAATTTAATTTAAAAGTAAATGTGAGATTTCATTAGATATATTTGCCGCAGTAAATTATTCAGTAAAAATGACTGAATTCACCGGAAAACGTGAGACGGAAATTACAGATCTCTTTGGAAAAATTATAGTAATGATACGTCACTTTTGCAGAATATTTCCCTCCGTAGATCGTTGAAATCAAAAATAAATACTCCAACACAACAAAAATCCGTGAAATTCCAAAGAATTTTCATGTTGTTGAGTGTTATTTTAACGTTTGAAAAATATCTACTCGATCCCTATGAATTTCAACCATTAGTTTTACCTGCGCATGAATTATCATTAATGAGTATTTTAATGTATTACCACCATATCCCGTATTTTTTGAAGCATTAATTGAGCAGCATTGAGGACAGTGACACAGCACGAAAAACAAAAATGTAACGAATAAATAGCGAGATTAAGCAGTTGAGATATTGTACCTGTTGAATCAATGAGGCTTCGTTAGAAATAATCATCGGTTACAGATGCCCGTGCCAACAATGCTATCCAAATGATCCACCTCTCGTATTCATTATCCACCGAGTGCACACACGCTTCCTCGTTCGAGTAATCGCAGCTCTCTCCCCACTTTAATCCTCTCCTTATTCAGTGATTGATAGAGCGATGCCTTTTACGTACATCCCCACCACCCCCCCGGCCTCCCCCTGGCCTCACCCACAATACTGTTTGGTGGATAAACGACGGGTAGTCTTTACTCGCAAACTATCCTCACTTCGTGCTGCATTTCATGCAGCATTCGTACACCCTATAGACTGTAATAAAAGTTTCGAGGTACATGGAGTTGGAGAGCAACTTCTTCAACCCTTCTCGACCAACTGTTTTCTCGCTGGCTCAGGATGCATAAACTCACGTGATAATAATATTCCGTTTTCACAGCGGCACGCGAGTCTACCCGTAAGGCAAACTTGCCACTTTAAACTGCTCCCTAGGAAATAGTGTGAGATGTATTAGCGTGTATTATAGTAAATGATTGTACAATACCAATGAGTGTCATAAGTAATAGGACAGTTTTGCATTTTTTTCTGGCCTCGGGGGGAGTATAATGGGCAGGTTATTTTAATGAGTATATTGCGAGCTATTTTATCGGGTCCTTATGATGATTATAAATCTATCATCGGGGTAAGGACAGTCGATTTATGAATAAACGTTCCGTGATGCATGTGATAATTTCTTAGAACTTGATGAGCTTGCAGAGAATTATCGCGACAAATGGCGACAGCACGAGAGCTTTATCCACACCGCGTGCATCATGCTCTCATTCCCTCGTCTTCATCGCAAAATTTAACAACAATATTAAAATTAATTTTCTCTCCAGGTATGAGAAATTCTCTTCTCTAGATAAAATTTCTCCCCATACGGTGAAGTCTGACTTCATCGAAACTTCTGGCGCGGAAATTTAATTATTAATGATTGATTCTCGTGTCATACAAAGTCATTAGGGAGATTTCTTGCCGAAGATAATGATACTGTAAATTAAAATATCCATAACATTAAAATCCACTCAATAAATACTCCAATACATTTATTACTCCACATTAACTTGCTAACCACTGGCATTGAATAAACACAATAAATAAATAGCCCATACCAATATCCATATTTTCAAAAACCATGAAAACTCATCTACTTGTCTCGGCAATCTTCCATCCTCAACCCATACATTCACCAACCTCACCTCTTTGCCAGCAATCGTCTTTGGTTTATGGTGTATTTAGTACTCTACCTATGGGCAATACGTTTAAACCAAGACCAAAGAGCGAGGGAGATGGAAATAAAAGATAGGCACTTGGCTCATAAACATCGAGGAAGTAACTGAAGAGGTTGCGCTTCATGGATAATCCTCAGCTCTGTTTTTCCGATCAACCCCTTCTTCTCTTGTCTCTTTATTCCTCATACATTGTCGAACATAACCACCCCTTCTTCCACTCCAACGGCCAGATAATTGCTTCCTCGCCGTAAGCCTCAACTCTACCTCTTTCCACATTTTTTCCATAATAACATCTCCAGCGATTCATCTTTTGCCCTTCATTCGACCTTCCTTTTTGCTTATGCTCTTGTTGGATATCCGATGTCTGTCGACGCTCGCGTTATTCTCTAATAAAGGCAGTGCATAATAGACGAGAATATTCGCCAACTACTTGTTACAAGCTTTTCCGCGATCGCGATAATGTTATCACTGAGGAAGAATTCGACTGACCTTAATAAGGTTCGCAAACTGTTACCGAACGGTCGTCAGTAGTTACGGAACGATTCGGGTCAGACAGCGTGGTGCAGGCTAACGTCGGCCAAGCGCCGGGCAAAGGCGTTGTTCTGGGGCCGTAACAGGTCATTTTGGCCGCGAAAAGCTCAAATTTGACGCAAGTTCAAGCTCATCCTCGTCAAAATAAATGAGAAAATAAATATGAGATTATAAGGATTGGTAAGCGACTCAAAGTGAGAACGGGAAATGAATAAAATTCATTTTTTTTAGACCGAGGGTAACAGATAACTCACTTGGGTATGCATGTATGCAAATTGCACTGCTCGTGGAGTCGTGATATTCCGTTGAGGCAACTTTATGTACGCCGGCGATGATTTGTTCGTTAACGCGTGTAAAGATCGCTTCTCTCCTTGCCTTCCATTTCTGCGCTTGGTTTTTATTAATTTACTGTTTTTTTTTTTCATTATAAAAAAAAGGCTTTCTCGTATGGGCCACTGCCTCACGTGCGTATGGGCCGGTAAATTCATCCGGATTTCCCTCACCGCGACAAGCGGGAGGACAAGTTACGACCGTACGACACGCGAACCCGAAGTATGTATGAGGCTTTTTCATTCTTATGCCTCCACCTGTTTTTATCTCTTCATGTTCAATATTTTTTTGAGGTTATTATGGACGGAAATTATCTCCATTGAATTATTTCTTCTTCGATTCATTCAACGACTGTACGGCGAAAAATTGAAATTGATTATTCAAAAAAATTCTAGGAGTTCAACAGAAATTCAAAATGCTCTTTTTTACTGTCAATATATTTGTTTCTTTATTTCAATGTGCGTGTGTGCACGCAGAATTTTCTTTTTCGATGTATCTAGACGGTATGAAAAATCGGTTTCTACCATTTACAGCCAGATCATGTTCACTCTCCCCCTTCTAACCCCTTCCCAGATTCTTGGTCGTTTTAGTTTTCACGCGCAACCGTTAATTATCGCGAGGAAGAGGAACGGGAGTTGTGCAAACCGGCTGATTTAATCTACCGACGCGCCATTGAGCGCCCGATCAGCTACCGCAGTAGGTGCAAACGAGCCCGACCACTATTTCTACTCTTTTTTAAATTAGTAAAAAGTGTAATTAAGTAAGCGAAAAATCGAGAAATTCATCGGTTGAAAAAAAAAATCATTAGTGAACTCATGAGTGCTTAACCAAATCAGCAAAATGCTTCCAAGACTGAGCTTACATGCATTCTCCAAATTGAAGAGACGTAACAAATTATTGATGACAAAAACTGACTTCTGTTGAACACCCATGACAATGAATATTCTACAGATCATCGTCATGTTCATTAAGATTTCAAGTAAATTCTGTCATTAATTATAAGCCTTAAAAACTAATTCAGAATTTTTTTTTTTTTTGCGAATGAAGAATTTTATTTTAAAAAATATATATTGAGGGGGTTCAGTGGAGGTCAAGCATAACAAGTCATCTTCTAGAGCACAATAATTATTATAATTGAACCCTAACGATGATCATGCGGAGCTAACTCACTGTGATATTTGATAAAAATATTTTTTATATCTATGATTATCTTATCACAAACCAAAATCAAAAAAAAATCCATAAATTCTCCGATAAAAACAGCTTATTCCTTCTTTGAAAATAATTGCCATTCGCAGTCTCCCTGAATTATTCAAACTTCTAATTTACTCAGGGTATAAAGTATCTCCGTTTATCATGAAACTCTACACCATTAGCAAATACAGCATAAAATTGTCGAGC
This sequence comes from Diachasmimorpha longicaudata, assembly GCF_034640455.1. Classification (NCBI taxonomy): domain Eukaryota; kingdom Metazoa; phylum Arthropoda; class Insecta; order Hymenoptera; family Braconidae; genus Diachasmimorpha; species Diachasmimorpha longicaudata. The sequence goes on from NC_087225.1 coordinate 13,140,782, forward strand.
TAAACTGTTGCAAATGGAAAAAAACCCCCTGACACCGAGTCGGTGGTCGCCGAGGATTAGTCTGACGTTCGATTAATCCACGAATTAATTAAATGAATGGTCATGTAACCATGGGAAATTAATAATTATACGGCAGAGCTCCAATAATCCCTCCCCGCCCCCCATGCACTTCTCACTTCCAACCACTTTAAACGCTCAAGTGTAAAGATTTTTCCAGGTGAAAAGCCCAACCAAGTGCTCGTACAACACACGTTGAAGGTTAATTCAATGTAAATGTATGTAAGCAATCCCTCCTTCTCACTTCATTGCCCTCGCGCATCTCACCCCATTTACAAATTTTTTTGAATTTAAATATCACTTAGTGGGGCGAGATATTGCGCACTTGAAAATTATTGTAATCCACATCTAGGGGAAAAAATCTTTGCATTGGAATAAAAATAAATAAATTTTAATACCACAGGTGGGCATCATACGATCGCGTGGTCGCCAGAGGGTAATTCCACTTCTCACTAGGATTTTTAAGGTCTAGTATCCGTCGTTTTGCAGTGCCAACTTCAGCTGCTTCCAGTCACGAGCACCTTACATTTAATGGATAAAAATTTACCTTTGACGATATTTCAATGGTTATTCTCGATATTTACATATTTATTTATGCTTATCGCCAGTTCTGGTGATGCTTTGTTGTAAAACAAAGAAGGGGCGAATTTTCAGGTGATAGGGAAACTGAAAAATCATTCCGACGCTTTGAGGGAGAGAAATATTAAATAAAAAATCCCTCCGTGTACCTACATGACATCAAAAAATTTTAGAAGGTCCACCTTCACCAAATAGAAGGGTAATTTAAAAAGAAAATACTCTCCTATGGGATAATAACATTATGATTTAAAAACAGATTCTCCTCAACCTTTAAAAAATGAAACAATACACAGAATAATTTTTCTAAATTTCCCAGCTACCTAAAAGAAATTTATTTCGCAACGGCAGGAAGTGCCGAGTCCCTTCATAAATCTCCAGTTTAGCTTCGATTCGGCATAAATCATAGACGAGGGAGGAACGTGGACGGAAGCAGTCGAAGAAACAGCGATACCAAAGAGTGCGCAAGTGGCCGTGAGAAAGAGATGCTTCACTGAATATTTTCGTTTATTTTCAATATATCTTGTTCCCTTTTTTTTTCCTGGTGGAGCTCATCATCATCCTCCTTGTCTCATCGTCCATTCACCTTGATGTTAGCATTGTCTGTTACACGTTTGTACGTTTCACGGCTGCCGGTAGACTCCCTGGTACGATCGTTAGGCGCAGGAAACATAGCTCATGGATAGTATGACGAGGACTACTCGACAAGATTAATGGGAAAACTGAGAGTGAACTTAAACGTTTGTGGAGAAGGGATGAGGAGGAAGAGGGGGCACTGGGGAGAATCGAGATATTTTATTGAATTACTCGAGACGGTAGTCGCCAACAATAGGCAGAGGACTCGTGGTGGATCACAACAATGCGATCACGCGCTCAAACAGTCGGCAGCTAGATAATACACGATAAAAAGTATTTTCTTAAAAATTAAGGGTACACGAGGTGGACATTAAAAGAATTGTAATAAAGGGGTATAGAAAACAGTCAACCATTGCGCCTCTGGTTTCTATTGTTTACTTACTTTATTTGGATTGGATGAGCGTTAAATGAAGAATGAAAAGAATGGTGGGTACATCAAATTCTTAGATATCCAAATTTGTCGATCACATTTGCTCGTCTTTGTGAATATTGAGTTACGGGTTTCCAAGTCCTTTCATATGTTGAGAGGAAAAAAAATTATTGAGATCCTTTTGTATGATAATGGTAGATATTCGGAAGCTTTGAAATTGTTCAAAATGACCATTTCAATTTTTTGTAGTGGGTTTTACTACAAAAAAAATTAGTGGAGCGATATGATTAATTCTTTGTTCTGCAATACTCCGCAATAGAATCCATTTAGATTTTTTAAATCACTCCTATCAGGCGATTTTCACCATCAACATAAACTAAACACAGGAGGGGTAGCAGTTACCAGCATATATGGGTTTGCAACTCTCACCGAAGTGTCAGAAACGAGAGCATAAAAGTAGCAATTTATCTGATTTAATTCACTGCTATCAATTTTTCAAATCTATAATTGCCTTTAAATATTGAACAAAAATTTTAATACCAGAGGAAGTTGCACGCAATATTCTGAAATCAATTTACCGTTAACAATTATCTCTCCTGGTATTGAATACAACATAATAGCGATGATTTATTCAAATGAAATTTATCGTAACAAAATTATAAATTGAATCAGTTTATGGAATTGGTAAAACGAGAGAGAAGTTACGATTAGACATTCTTAATCGATGAGACTTAACCTGGCGTCCATGAGGTAGCCTCGGCGATAACGATTGCCGATAACCAATGAGCTAACGCACTATAATTTCTTGGCATTGCGGCAATCAAGCCCCCAGTGCATACGATAGGAATCATCTGCGTTCCAGATCAGTCTGATACATTCGTGACCGTTTCTCCTTACTAAATATTTTCCAATGGTGGAACAATCAATTAGTTGGAATTTCTCTCAAACATTGGTCAGAGTGAGAAATAAGGGCAGCGAAAAAAAAAAGGGTGAGTACATTTTTTTTTTCTCAACACAATATTATTTCTCATTTTTCTTCCGGGATATTTTTTCAATCCTCATCGCAGGCACTCGACGACGAGTTGATTTATAGGAAGCCCCTCGGGCACCACTGGACGGTCGCGTTTGCTGCCTTGTTATGGTGAACGCGTCTTTGCAACTTTATTAACTTGAAACCGAGTGGTGAAGCCTTTGGAAAGACTTTTTGATGAAGCACTTTGTTGGACAGATTGAGAACTTTGTAATTATGAACGCCACAGCGTATGTCAATGGAGCAGATATCTTGACGAATTCAAAGGACATCATGTGATTTAGGTGTTGAAACTGCCAGTGAATTATTTATAATAAATTATGAGTAATTTACTGATTAAATTGGCTTTTGTTTTTTTAACTAGTGGTCATTGCTGACTTCAGTTGAATGTGGAATAAAAAATTCTCTTCGATTCAGCTGATGTCGTGTATCTGAAGAGTGTGACCACTGGTAGGTAATTTTTCTCAAGCTTTGAATCCTCAAAATGTCGCGCTTATTCGAGCCTGCGATGTTAAAATCCAGCGTTAATAATTGCGCTGAGAACAAGGACCCGTGGAAGAGTATAAAGGAAGAGGACATCTTCGCATTAGCGTGCTAAGCAGATGCAGATGAAACAAATGGATTCGCGAGTTGACTGGCCGTAAATTCCCGGTATCGTTGACACGATCCAAGCGTCCTCGCTCACGAATCCACCGCGACCTTCCTCGACTATCCTCACTGCTTTTGCCCTCTCTTCCGTAAACTTTAAAACAAATCTTCACGTTCAATCTGTGCCACTCGCACAGTGTACTCAGTTGTCGTCATTTTGTAATAAAAATGTTCGATTTATCGATACATCAATTGAGAATTGAGTCCGAGAATGGAGAATTTTTCAGAATCTTTCAAAAAGTAATTCACACGTGACGTAAAATTCAACTTAAAATCGAATCGTCACGGATATTCTAGGATTTGTTCCATAAAAATTATCCACCTGTACGATGACTCACCTTTTTCCCCCACGATTAAAAAACTCGACGAAACGTCGTCACACTAAGAAAAATTCCAATGGTAATTTCAATTACACAGAAATTTACACAATAATAATCGTTACCGTAACAATAAAAATCATAGATTCAACTATTCCTTTAAAGTAAAAATTCCATCCAATTGTTATTGTTACCATAAACACAATATCTTGGACAAAAAAAGTAATTGAAATCCCAATTAAAATTTTTCAGTGGAGCTTTGTAAATATTTTGTTGAACGTTAAAAAAAAATATTTTTACTCCCAAATAGCCCAGCACTTCCCCTACAATTTTATTTCTTCAGGAAAAATTACTGAATATTTCACTCAGTACAATAATTTACAGTTAAGACCGATGATTGACAAAATCAAATATTGATAATCATCTCTGAAAGCCCATCACAGTATTAACCGCACACTCTACCAACTGGATAAATTGATCCCAATGCTGTTGACTAGATAAGCCACCGATGTCGAATGCAACAATATCGTTAATTCCCCCCCCCCCCCGCCCCCCTCAATGGAATAACAAAAAAAAATCTAACAACATAGTTATAAGTCGTCCGGAAGGAAGAGAGTAATGGCAATGGCATGTGGATCAGAAGCCACACCTTTTCTCTCTCCTACGTACAGTAAAATACTAAAGAACCCATGGGGGTTAGGGGAATAGGGGAGGCAAGAGGGGAGGAGGGTACATACGGTGGTAGCAATTAATAGCACGTCGGTAATACCCGGTTGGCATGCAAGATGGTCTAGTGCCTTTCTTTACAGTCTTGAAATCTACGGTACGTATCTCTCCTCGTTGGAGATCCTCAGTGCCAGGTAATGTACGTGATATATATTTCACCCGCCAGGATAGAACCAACAACTATTAATCCGAATTCTTAGCTTAATAGATCTTTGAGAAAAGTTGAATAAACAAGGGTTATTGTGTTATTTTTACGAGAGAACTTGGTTTAATTACGCGAGTGGGAGGCTGTGACTTAATAACAAATGGATCAAAACATTTTTATTCTCTATTTGGATGGTTGCGAGTCAATTATTTATAAATGAGAGCTATTCAAAGTTTTGAAGAATTGTATCAATTTGTAATGACTCTGGGGATCACTTTACGACTCAATAATTTTTGTCTGTTTGAAATTGGAGTTGCGAATTGAAACGACCAATGGGATCATGCCCTCATTACTATCCCGACATGCAGAAAAAATTAAGATATGGTGATATTTTTTTTTTGGTTGGGGAAATTTTTTGAAACGTCAAAAAAATAATCATCATGTGTTACTTATTCCTGAAATTTGAGACAGAAATGCAGGAACGATGTTTATAAAAAATTTCTCTGCGTGTACCAAAAATGTCTTCCATTCTCTGGACGACAGGAGAGCCATGCAGAAGTTTTGCTGCAGGTGGTCATCATGCCTCAGTGATCATTGTGACGTAAATCTCCCGGTGTGATTTTAATCCACATGGGGTACAGTGTTCCCCACCCCTTATCCAAGTGTGTTTGAAAAATCTGGACAACATGAGGTTGGGCTTGTCAAAGGAAAATCTCTCTTCGTAATACTGGCTCTCCTGTAAAATGGCCACTGAGACATAATGCTTGATAACGGTTTCCCCTCATTCAGGTACATCTCTCAATGTGTCTCTGTAACTTACATCCATTACTGTACATTACTCCATTTTTTAAAACTAAATGGAGATAGATTTTTCAGAAGATGTCCAGCTTTCACAGGGGAAAACAGGTGCTGAGTGACTACTAGGAAAATGTTTTAGAGAAAAAGTGTACGTAGAGAAATATTCAGTAAAAATTACTGAACGTCAGAGCAATTTATGCGACAGTTCGGTAAAATATTCGTGTGGATTTTTCTCTTTATTTCCAGAAAAATATAACAATTTATTGGAATCTATTTTAATAGCACTAGGACTATTCATAGCTGGATTGTAATTTTGTCCAGTGAAGTTAACAGAATTTTTTTTTTAATTTCCCTCCGCATATTTATCAATACTTCAATTTATCACAATTATGACGGAAAGCTTGAACAAATGACTGAAACACACGTCGTCCATAGAAGAGATAAAATCGCGAATTTCCACTGCTGGAATTCCCTGAAATTCCAGTGGAACTACCACTCGGTGAAAATTCTCACCAAGTGAACGAGAAATGACGGGCAATTTTTTTTCCTCTGAATAAAATATAAATCAAACTTTCATCGATTTCTTTCAATTTAAAATCATTCCTCATGTTTTCCTCTTTCATTCATCACCCCACCTTTTTTCCCTTATTTTTCACCTTTCAAACCTCCACCAAGTGCTTCAGTTTGCGATCACTATCGAAACTCGCGTGCGTAATGCCTCTTTCCAGTGCAAGAAGCATTTTGTGCATGTTCATATCGCTTAGAAAGTGCGCCGTTCTGCATCCTTTGAATAATTTTTTTTCATCTCATTGTGATATTTTTCAAATTTTTTCCTTCACTCGACGATGGAGAAAGACATCGACACGGGTATGTGGTTATGAGGAGGTCCATGCTGTCTTAGTTCATGAGTGACACCTCGATGGGCCTGGGATGCCTAGCCATTTATCCTCCGTGCCGATCGCGTATCGATAGTTGATGGAAGAGGAATCAGAGATTTCAATCGACATACCTTGTCGATTTATTTTATTCTTGATTTTTTTTTACTCATGTAGATAAAGATGAAGAGGAGGTAGTTGAAATGATAGTGGCTTTCTTGATGGAAGTGTAGGTGGCACGCGATAAATCAATCATTCCAATGTTGTTTTTTGTTTTCATTCGTTTATTAGGTCGTTTTGTTGCTTATCTCGTTGCTACCTCCTGTGCGGCAGCCTGAATAATTTCCATTAGTCAATTACACGGATAAAAATGTGTTCAATTGTTGAAGCGAACTTTTCAATCGACTGATTTGTGGAATTAATTTTATCTGACATGTTTACTTCAATCGTCAATGACACATTTGGGTTAATGACGCCCACATTCTGAAGAATCTCATGGAAATAATTAAATACCTTTGGATTTTCATCGAGGAGGAGAATTTAAAAAAAATCTAGTACTGAAAATTTCGAGAAATTTTACTCCAACATCGCTGGTATTGTTCACAACCCAGTAGACCAGTTCATTTTTCCCAGAACTTCTTTCCACATGAAGGAATTATGTTCAGAACAAAAATAAAATGAATCACGTGCATTTTACTCGACATAATTATATTCTAAATTGATCAATTAATTCCATGAATTCATGTATTCATTTAGATTAAAGTGGAATATTTGTTTAGAGCCATTTGAGGCCATTCTGAAGTGCATGAGCCCAGGTGTCTAAGCTGTAAAATGTAAAGTGGAATTAATTTTATAGCCCCAGCGACGGGTGAATTGAAATAGCTATTGCCACTCGACGCTTATGACGCCCACGTCTGTGATGTGATATGAGAACAATACTTTGAAGCATACATAAATGTATATTCAGGGGAATATAGTGGTTATGGAGCATTTCCAATAGACGGAAATTCCTCGATTCATTAAAAATTCCGAAGTAATTGGATTAAAGCCAGTGGATAAAATTATGGAAAATTAGATCAGTAGCGAGGAGGTAAAACGGTTTACTGATATTCCAGTATCTTTTACAGCTTAATACAGCCCATACCCTATATAGTAGTGGCATTCCAACGATGTTCCAGATATTTGTTTATTATTGCATGCATAATTTCGGAAGCCGACTCAACTTGCAGAATTCTGCGTGAATCTATGGAAATCGAGATATCGTAAAAAAATTCCAAACATTTATCCCATCAGATCTATATTTAATATCATCTACAATAACGTTGTGTTATCAAACGCACTTTATTTTATCGTTTCGGAAAAATTGGCGCCCATTACCGGTTCGAATTCTAAACCGATACCGATAGCACGAAGAAACATATGGAGATGGCTTGTCTCTAGCAAGTATCTTCTTTAGAACCGGAGAAATGTTGATTCCATCGAAAATCGATAACTCTGATAAAGAAAACAGTAGTGAATAATCAAAGTAGAGAAAATCAACCGAGATCGTACTCATTAACTCAAGTGATGAAGCAGATTCCAATCTTCCCCTCTGTCTTCCCCCGTGAGCACCAAAAAAATAAACAGAACAAGAAACGAAATAACGAAAAAGGTGGATGAGAGGGACGAGCGAGACTGGTGAGAGGTGCTTACATTTTAGAGAGTGAAACAGTACTCGTCACCAGGTCGAAATAAATTTTTCTGAAGAGTGTCAAGGATACGAAGAATTAAAATCTTTAAGTCTATGAAAGGGTTCACTGAGAACGGCTGGAACGACTCCAAAGATTCGTGCGACTCCAGAGATTAGGTTGAAATAACCGAAGAGTCGTCGATGATTTAGCATAATGAGAAAGAATTTGGTGTTAAATTTCTGTGGAAATTTCCGAAAAATTTTGTCACTTTCCAATTCCACTGATTGAAAAAAAAGTGTTTTTTGAAGCAATAAAATCCCAGGACTAATCACTATGAGGCTGGAAACGAGGGCTAACCCTTTTTTAGATAAGGCCCATGTTGCAAACATATTGTTATGCACTTGCCCTTTCCCTTTCCCTCCAACCAATTCCGCGTTCGATAATTCTACATTTTCATCCAGTTGTTAATTCGCGGAAGTGTCAATTGACTGAATCCTCAGTGTAACCTAAAATTTCTACTGTTAAAACAGCCTCACCACTGACCAGTGAACATTTTATGCCTCGTCTCCAGGTATTCAAGACCACCGCGACTTGGACGTTATCTTGATGCATCCATGGAATTCACCACCTAAATTGTATCCATGCCTAGTGTATACGATTTTAGTCCCACTATGAGTTGTTTACCGCTTAAAGCCGATTTACTTCGGTGAACCTACCAACTCTGGTGATAGCTAATTTCGTACCCTAACGAACAGGCCACTCGCAGTAGCCTGATACGGGATCTCCGCTTCAGTGGAATGTGTTTCGTTTGCCATCGAGCATCGCATCTCCCATTAGCATTCGAGTTGGCTTGAAACTAAGAGGAGAATGGAGGGGGCAAAAATAGGAGAAGATTACATGCACTGAATGATGAGGATCTTTTCTGGTTTAATTATTAATTATGGCGCAGGAGGAAATGCGAAAAAAAAACAGATTCGTTACTGTCGCTGGCACTTTAACTTCTGCTAATTTACATTCTAATAAATTTTCAGATTTCCATTTCCCTATCCAGCGCCATTTTTTAAAAACATTGGATTTTTAAAAATTTAAATAAGAGTTATAATAGTGTACTAGTGGAATAAAAAATTCGCAAATGATAATTTTCAAGGGTGGAAATAAAAACTGTAGTTTCTAATCCATTAAATATATAATTTCGAGCGTCTTCTTAAATAAAAAAATCTCCGGCAAAAATAACCGTTATTTTTCAACGACTACTATTACCACCGGAATTTCGAAAAGTCGAGTTCGCGTGTAGTCAAGTACTTGTACACTTGAAAGGCATTTGCAATAAAAAGTAGTGCCATCTTAAATTACCCAGCAAGTCTCGGGTCAATGAAATTAATGAAACTATTTCCAACACTTAGAGACATAAACTCAGCGCAAAGGATCATTCGACAGATCTCGCTGGTTGGAGATACACGGTTCAAGAACAATTCAAGAAACTTCATGGGGGACAGAAAAATAAGAACATTACGAGAAAAACAGTGGAGAGGGCGTGGCAGATGCATTACGGATACCTGAGTACATATTTACGGTGGTGCAGAGCAATGAAAACCCGGTGAAATCCCTGCTGCTGCAACATATTACGTTTTACGCTCTTCTCTATGACGTTCGACATATATATACGTGTACATATGTATGCACATATATATACCGTCGAAGGTACTGAAGTGGATGGCAAAGATAAGGCGAAAGAAGTGGGGGTTAAGCTAACATGATTTTCAAAGAATTTTATCTTCAATTCCCTGAACTCGGGTGAAGGGAGTACCAGAGGAATTTCTTTCAGGGATGAATGAATGTCTACTATTTTCCTGATTTAGTATACCCTAGCGTGTACTCGTCACCGCTGTATTTGTCTTCATATGAATCTATATATATTTATCCGAACGAGAGAATTTATCCAATCGGTTTCCGCCACTGCCAAATCTACTCTGAATACATTACGGACATATTACGAATACTTACTATCACTAGCGCAATTAAAAAAATTATTTCCCAACTGATCCTCTTTCCCCTTTGTCCCTCACCATCATTACAGTTTCTTCCTCATCCTTTTTCCACCTCTTCTTGTCCCCTGTACAACTTCGATTCGCTTCCAATGTGGTATATCGAGTATTCGATGGGTCTTCCGGCCAAGCGTGACGATACTTAGGAGGCCTATCGTGAATACACGTATATACGTACATCTCTGTACCAGAACCAAGACAGAAATCTCTCAACGAGTGTGTGGGGGAGAGAGAGAGAGAGAGAGAGAGAGTGGGAGGAGGACAGAGGGGAAGCGAATCGATCGATCACCCGGATTAGCCTCGAGCTGCCGTTCCCGCTGCTAGCTCGCATCGTCACTATCTTATTTTTCTATTTTTAATCGTTCCCTCTTCCTTCAATTTTTCTTATTTGAAAAACCCGCTTGTCTAACCTCTCTCCCTCTCATTTTATCCCTCACTCCCTCTCCCTCACTGACTGTCCGATTTATTGGCATTCTCAATGACCTCCCTCTCAACTCAACGATAAATGATAGTTGGCGATTCGAGGATCGATGCTTCTTGTTACTTGTTAAGACGCAAATTCGATGCACAGTTCACGCCTTTATCGATTAATTTAATTCTTAAGTTTAAACGATTAGTGACCCGCGGGGCGCTGAGACAGGGAGAGAGACTAACATTTGACATTGATAAATTGTCGACGTTATTTTTCATTATCAACACATGAGGCCAATTTTCCTGGAGCAGGACGAAATATAAGTGCAAATAGTTGGTAGATTGGGATTACCAGGAGGCAAGCAAACGATACTCTCGTAAACTCATGAGTAACGGCGCATGAAAATTACGCGTCCAGCACTCCTTCTGCCCCGTGGGGCTACACAGGATGGCTCTCCTTTACTCCGAGACGTCCCTGTGAGAATTCTGTAACAATCTGTCGTTTGGATCCCATCCAACCAGCCGGGGGAAAAAGTAGACTCGTTATGTCTGTTTTTTTTTTTTATTTTTTAGTTTTATTGTACCTCAAGAGTTGAAGAAATTTTACTTGAGTCTTCTGAACTGTGAATTATGATTTTTTTCTGTGGCGTGGCTCACCCGATGCTGATTTCGTTCGCTCCTTCGGACGAATTACTTCGAATTTCTCGGCTGTGGATTGCAACCATATGGAGGAATAGAGAAGTGGATCGATCTGGTCCACTGCGTCTTTCATAGTCTGCTCGAAGCCTAGTTGGACATCCCCCTCCGGGTTTATGTCTGTACGGATACCGTTCAGGGCTTTGACCAACAGGTTCACCGAGCCTTTGTCTTTCATTAGGATTGTCATCAAGTTGACGAAGATAACTTCCATTATACCCAAGTCCAAGTTAACCTGAAAGCGAAAGTTATGCAAGTTTTTGCATTGTCTTTCAATATTTTGGTTAATCGTGGAATGGATATTGGGTTGTTTAATGAATAATTAAATATAATGTTATGAATGGGATTTTTTATCGAATGGTAAATTGAATGGTAGAGGGCTTTTTTTATTGGGTATTCACAGTTAATGGATTAACCGCTCCTTATATTCTATAATCAATATCTGTAATTTCTTTTCAACAGGCTTGATAATGAGAAAATTATGAAGATTTCAACGTGAAATGGGTTTTCATTAATTACGATAGATATACACGTAAGTAATGATAGATAGGATTTTGCATGACTCAGGCTCGGTGAAAAATACTGATCGTAATAGTCCAGTGATTTTACCATTTAGATGATGAATTTCGTGATTAATTTCAGAATAATTTCATGATTATTGAACTAATAACGAGGGTGACAGGTAGTCGTTATTAGTATAACTATGAATTATGCGAGAGGAATACACTTGTCAAATTTGACCTAACCAGTTATGATAGCCAATGCTGTTTAGAATGTAACTTATGGAAATCTCAGTTGCTGCAGTTTTAGCGCATGTTTCTGACAGAAATTCCATTTACATTCATATCACATTGAATCTTAGAAAATTGCGGGTATTAATGGAGATCTAGTAAAGGTATTAATGGAGAATACCAACAAATCGCGAGAGCATAACCACGACATTTTCCATAATTCAAGAACCAAACTATTTCGTTATCTCATATCTTACTCAATGGAGAGAAGTGGTGAAGGATAAGAAGTTGTTTTGACATTAGTTGAAGTCTCGTGTAATACCTCTCAATGATGGAAAGTCATTTCCTGTGGAGATCTCTTTAAATTATTTCTACATTCCCCGATAATTTTATGCAAACCAATGATCGTCATTAATCAACTGCTGGCTCTATTTCTATATAATATCCGCTTTTAATTAGAAAATAGAAAAAAATCTCATCACCTTTTCTAGCGCAAAAATTAAATCTCCCAATCAATCACCACCTCATTATTCCATTAAAACCGTCTCAGACAATTCTTTAAAAAAATTACCTTATCGCTAATTGAGCTATTGAAATTGTTGATTCTCTTATGCATCTTAAAAGCCACCAGCAATTTCGAGATAACCTGTATCCGCGAAAAGTCCCCATAAACATTAACAAAATAATTATCATAATCAAACTCGGCACTCAATGGATTCCCATTTCCTTCGTACTTGAACCAAATCTGCGGTTCTCGTTTCCGTTTTCTATCTAGATCACTCCTTATCACTTTGATACTCGGGAACATGCCAGGAGTATTATATATCATTAGCCTGAGTGTATTCTTGAATCGCTTGTGTATCGATCCAGATCCTATATCCACGTTGAAGGGACTGAATCCAGCCTGGCACATTTTTTGTCGTACATTGCGAACCTGTAGAACGATCGAATATTCATTTCCATGAAGATTAACTAATCGAAACACTATCAGAAAATTACTTTTGAAAGCAATTCGAAAAATTGAGAATCCATCTGAAGCCATATTTCTGATTTAAGAATGAGCTTGACTTATTGTTAATCGGGAGAAGAAAAAAATTTGATGAATTTTCATCTTTAACATTAAATTGAAATCCATAACGTCAAGAGATCATATGACCCTGTGAGTCAAATTACCAGATAATGAGATGGTTTTTGTCTGAGGGAACTTATTCCATTATCATCCAGAATTTGAATGACCCTTCGATCAGGCTTTGAATCATTTTTCCCCATTTCCCTAGCGGCGCAGTGATAGATTTTACGTGTCACATCCTCATACTCATTAATCTCATACTGATCGTAATCCTCAAGCTGATCAAGATTCATTGTACTCGTTGTTTTAGTTGTATCACCATAGTCATCGGTCTCGTTGTCTCCCCAGTTACCTTAGTGAAAGAGAACAATTTTAATTCAAATCAAATAACATTAACAGAGCGATAAATCCTAAATGTTTCTCTCTGTTGGAACTGCAGGGATGGTATTGTGTTCGTGGTATAACATTTTGTGAGGGAGGAAGAGGGATAAATGGATACACCATAGATGCTGAAGGAGGGGGTTAGGGAAGTAGAGCCCATTGTCTTGTCGTTGAATCCGGCGGGACCAACTGTTGCTACCAACGCGTCCTTAACAAGCGTGTAGAAGGAGCTAAACGAGCGATCTCAAACGCCAGAGTAACGTCTTGGGAGGCTCTGATTTGGCTCGGACAATAAGACAGTTTTATCAATGCAGAAGTCGGATCAATTGGAAATAAAGGTACTTCGTTATCCAATTTCTGATCCTACAGGATACTATATGCTGCCTTTCTACTTCAACTCTGTCCGAGGCAAATAATTAAATGACCAAAAAAATCACAAACCCACACACATAAAAAAGTTGTATACAAATTACCCAAAAAAGTATGTTAAAGTGAAGTAACTGAATGGCACTTCGCAACAAAATTGCAAAACCCTTGGGCTAATTTTTATTGAACTGACGGACTACTCTTCTGACATAAAAAATAAAAATTTAAATTGTTGTCATCTGTTCCGCCCTATTATAACATAATTATAATTCCCCACACGAGGACGCTAATAGACATGGGGAGAGGATGTTAATTCATTTTCTTACGCTGCATAAAACTATGAGTGACTCTACACTATTTAAATTGACGAAGAACTAGGGAAAAAGCTGGAAAAGAAAATATATAAGGATAAAAACGAATGGAAAAGAAAAGGATTGTGGAACGCGTGGTTCGTGCCGGAATGTAACTCTGAACATCCGTCACGGGGGGAAACACGAGGCGCGTGTATGCCGTGGCTTTTGCATTGCTGAATCGAGAATCCTGATCGGATAGCCTAGAACATTGCACTCGTACTACTCCGTCTGCCACGCGAACTCGTGGATGAGCTTTCACGTTTAACTGGAAAAATAACAATCAATTCTGCTTGAATTTATTATCCCCCCGATACTTCCTCGTACCCTTTCGAAAAATTCCTCTCAAACAAATTCAATTTGCCGATTCATTTCCGCGTCAATTTTCATTTTGGAATTTCCGTAAATCAACCGATTTAATTCAAACGAATTTGTTCTTATTTTAACTGGAAGGTGAGGGGTGTAAACGTACAACTATTTTTGGGAATTATATTTTCCTGAGCTAGTGAAGACTGATCTCCACCTGATGGAGATCAACATTCAGCACTACCCGGGGTTCGATCATTATAATTATCTTCATGATAATCCGCCTTTCTCTATGATCTCGTTCACCGCTTAAAAGCATTTCTTCTAAGATAATCCACAACATATCAGCAACATCTCTAACAAACCACAATTCCTGATGCAACTCTATCACAGCCTTCATTAACACCACCTGCACCATCTCCACAGTCACATATCTCAGACCCTTCATAATCCATTCCATCTCGAGCCATATCATGACCATCTTCACACATTTATCCAAACAAGTAGCGATTCTCTGAGCACCTGATAGGCGGAAAATCTTTTCACTCCTCTCGTCAAAATGCCTCCGTAATTCATCCATGCACTTGACACTGGCAGCCCTGACCCTGTGAACCTGACTCACTGCCTCGTAAACTGGACTGTTACTCGATTGCAAGAATCGCCTTGAGGTGGCTCGCTGACCCCTCAGTACACTTTTGACGATGTGAAGGAGATGAAGCGGCAGATACTTGCCACCGATAAACTCTGTCTCAAGGGTCAGACCATTCCACTGGACTGCGCTTTCCAGGACTAGAATTTTATCCGGGAGACGTTTGAGGCTGTGATTAGAGACGTCATCTGGCTGACGCAGCCGGTCTGAGGGAAATTTGTGAATATTCAGGATCTTCAGTGACTCATTTACAACGATCTTTACCGTCCGGTTCTTGTCTTCAACTGGAGAGTTCTTCAAGGTGTTTATTCCGGTTCTGGTGGGATCGACGGTACGGTATTTGCACCGACGATTGGATTCTTTGGTACAGGTGATTGGTTATGACGGACCGACATGGTCTTGGCTCACATGGGGAAGGTTCCAAGTTCAGAACCCAGCCTGGGGGAATGGTGCCATCTTACCGTGTAGTCTTGATCATCATCGCAATATACGCTGGTCGAGTCGAGACGAGGTAAAATAAATAATAATCGATCAGCGAAGTACAATTCAATCACGCCTGAGGCGGAACATGATCATAGGCTTCATGATGATCAAGGATTCTATCATATTAGCTTGGACTTTGCCGAGGTATTGGCTGTTGGACCGGGTGTCCTTGTAATATTTATTGGACTTAAGATAGCGTTCCTTGAAGATGTGCCGAAATACGGGCGGAGGAGACTAAAGTTACGAGGATCAGTCGTTTTTTTTAGAGGGAAGTCTGAAGTGGCTGGGGATGGACACTCTGAGAGTGAGACAAACTCGTAAATTCTAGAGACGGCAACGATTGAAGAAAATAAAAATGCAAGTTGATACTTCATCGCGTCCAGACTATCAACTTCGGAATAAAAACAATCCGCTCGCGTATTCCTCATTTTTTTATGATCGCCCGTAAAAAAATCCAATTTATCCCGCATTAACCGGAACAAATGGTGAGACCAATGAAGAGGATTAAGATCATTGGAAGAAATAAAATATTGAAATATTGGTACTCACCAGCTACCACGAGGCTGACTACGAGGAACGTAAAAATCACGTTCATAATCCTGGAAAATATAAATGAAAAGAGTTATTGAAGTTTAAAAAAATGACGGGATTGCAGTAATGACGACTTTGGCAGCTTGGCATGATTAAATTTGGTGTGAACGGTGGTGGGGGATGGGATAATCGATGGGTTAAATCGAGAGGCTGGACCTCGACTGTTGAACCTCGCGGCCGCCACTTCGAGAATCATGGGAGAAGGAGAACAAAATTTGTGAGGAGGTCTTCAGGTTCTTTCTGTTATTTCTCATGCTTGTGGAGGAAGTTATTGCCTCTCTCCCAATGGATCCACAGCCATAAATGGCGTCCATGGAGTCCTCAAGCTGTATAATCTATTTTTTTACGTCATTCCCTCAACGAATATTCCAAAAGTCCCTTTAAAAAATCCAATTTTATGAAGTTAAAAGCCGGAAAGAAAGAATCAAATATTCACGAGAAGACTATACTTTTTCAACCAACAAACAGATTTCGTTTTTATCGACATTTCTGGTGAGCGAGTGCACGCAATTCCCACCGATGACGCCAGTTATCAATGAATGCTAGTTCAAGCTTCTTTACCGAGCCCTCTGCCGATAAAAAAAAATGTCTCCTACTCAATCTATAAATTATAATCAAGGGAATTGAATTGAGAATGAGTGACCCCGGGCAATGAGATACCGAACCGGGTTTTTTTTTTTCTCATGCGTTACAAACGTCAACGTTCATAATTCTCTCCTGGTTGTGATTCAGCAATAGTTACTCGTGTCCACGTCCATTAATGGATTCTATACGAATCAGTACCAGTCCCCCGAGATGAGTTCCCTTACAACGACATAATTAGTCGCCAATCAAGTGCTTTTCCTCCGGTACAACGAAATAACTCGGTATCTCCTGTTCCCACAGTTCTCAGGATTTTTTTACACTCTCAATTTCATGGCGGAATGCTGCATTTATGAAATTGGAGTTTTTTGTCGATTATTTTCTCTTGCTAATATGACGATGGAATAGAAAAAAAAATTCTTTTCATCCTTATTCCGTGAATATATAACTGAATTTGGAAATTCAAATAATTTGAGAACTTGCTCTTTTTCCACTAATTGATGGCAATTTTGTGGGAGAACGCAGAAGTCATAAAAAAATTTGAATTCGACTACTGAAATACCTTCGCAATTATAGTTATGTCCGAAATGATATGATAGTTGGGACTCCTTAAAAAAAAGCAGTTTCTACCTGTATTAAATAAGTATCGCGTAACAAAACAAAACTGTCTCATATTTTTCCTCCTGTTATCTAAGAATTTTTCTTTTACGAAAGGAATGAAAAAAAAATGTGAAAATATTCTCTAATTAAATCCTTCATTAGCTGAACAATTCCGTATTCACTAAAAAGTAAAAGATCAACTGTTGATTACGTTTTGCCCCACAACAAATGTTTTCAAAATGCATTTTTCCTTAAGACAGGCATTATGCACTTCCTTCGTGGCAGTATCTTAAAGACCGATTGTACTAAAATCGAAGAAAAATGGGTGAAAAAAAAAAAACAATTTAAACGACTCGGTTGCGTGTTTTTACTCGATGATTTTCCTCATTTGAAATTCCATCTCCATTTTCTCCCCATTTTTCCTTATTTAATAGATAGTCAAGTGTTATGGAATACCCATAAATTGTTTAAGACAGCCACGTGTTTTAGAGTACTCCAGGTAAAGGAAGACGCGAGATGAGCATTATTTAACGAGGCAATCAAGACTTCCCATCCATGCAGAGCCGAGGCATGACCTCCTTCGCTATACTGTACAGCGTGTCCCTTTTTTTATCCTTTATTTTTGAGAAAGATATTCCCCTCGGCCGTCTGGTTTCGACAGACGAGCCCGAGACACCTCACTCGCCTCACTCTCGGATTACTCAACCACAACCGGGGATATCCTAACGCAAGTGTATGTAGTCCAATCGGTCCATACACCTTCGGGTATCTCCCAGTGATGCCGAATGAGGATCTACCGCGGTTGAATTATAATTAATGAGCATCATCAAATTCCATTCCTGGTATTTATTTTATCGAGTTTTGTGAGGGAAAAATCGCCGCATATCGGGGATTTTTCTCAATGGTTTTGTTGGTTTTTGTGGTTCAAAGAGATCGGAGAAAGTTGATCGCGGGATTCGAATTGAACGCAACATGCGGGTGTGCAATTACACCTCGATAATAACTGATTTCATCCACTGAATTTTTTTTTTTCATTTTTTCTCAGAAATCGAGGGCCTTTTTGCAGGATTTTCACATTTTTTCAGTTCAATATTTTTGACGAAAGGATTCAACTTCGAGTTTAAAATTGGTGAGGACTCGTCCAGAATATGAAATATAGAAAAGGGTAAAAATGCAGAGTTCTTAAAAAAAAGAAATTATACAATAAAATAAAATAATTAAAGGGGATGAATTTTAGAAAATAAAATCCAATAATGACTGCTCTATAACAGAAATTTTCCAAATACAAATGATTGTCGCAAATAACTTGTGAGCGGAATGTTATCGAACCGTCTCTGCTGATACATAATAGCGGTCATAACTAATTTTAAATTTGTGACGGTCATAAAAAAAATGTTATCGACAGTAACAAAAGTGAGCGCGTTTTTCGCTCCTAAGCAGATTAAAATTGTGCGAAATAAATTAAAATAAAAATTGCGATCTATCTCGGATGTCGAGTCCAAAGTGATCATTACAATCAGAAACAATTTCCCCAGAAACATCGGAATACCTTGCAACGAAGAGGAGGGGATAAAGAGACCCTGGGAAGCATAAATAAGGAGAGTTCACGCGTGATAAATATCGTCGAGTAATACTGAATTGGGATTCATCCTACAACAAATACCGAGTCGAGAGAGCTAACTTAAGGTCTTTGTTCTCCCAAAGTGACGTGATATTTCTCAATCGGGGGATGCATTACTGAGCATTGACGTATCTCAAATCTTCTTCACCTCTTTATTCACCTCCGCTCTCCTCTCCCCATAATTATCCACACTCTTACCACCAAAATAAAGAAATAACAAATTGAAAAGAAAAAAAAACAGTTAAAGGTTTTTCAAATTGACGATGAATATCATGTTTGCAAGTGTAATGCACTGAGAAAGTTCTGAGAGGATTTTGCACTTGTAATTTGTACGGATGAAGCAATTACAGTATCAACTCGACGAGAGAAAAAAAAACGAAATTTACATAAAAATAAATTAAGGATGTGGTTTGATGGGAATGAGGTTGAGGCAGGACACAACATTTCAATCTGAATACCGTTAGTGATAAGAGGAATTTCTCTTCGAGGTTCAAATACAATTGTTAAAGTGATTGAACGAAAATGTGAAAAATTTCATTTTTTATCCCTTAAATTGTTTGACAATTTTTCTCGAATAGTTGCTCAATAGGTGTAATTATTTTAATGACGAAATGATATTCCAGGAATTCGATTCATTTTCTCTCGAAGACAAACGTTTTTCCAACCGAATATCGTCAAACTTTTTATTCCCTGAATTATTTTAGTCACTCGTTTGCGAAACAATTTTACCAATTAAGATGGAATAATTCTCACTTGCATAAAGTGTATGTTATTATCATTCAGCGGCTAATTTTGACGAAGTGAAGATGGAAATTACCCACGGAATAAACAGTCGATTATTCAAGGCAATAAAAATTCAACTTCCATCAACTCAGAACTCATCTCGATGTATGAAATATTCAATATCTCGGTGGCAAGTCACTTTAGACCGAAATATAACAGATTATTTTTCCCATCCAAATCTTGGCCAATAGGATTGCACCATTCGACGTTATTTTGTATAGTCAACACGGTATTTCAGCGGATATTCTTGAAAATTACACTGGAAATTTTGCATGTTGATATATATAAAAAAAAACAAATGTTGAAGTAACCCTCAATTGTATCTGACAGATTAAATGGCAATTCGTTGAAAATTATGTCTCATGGTGCAATTCTATCGGCCAAGATTTGGATGCAAAAAATAATCCCCCGAATACCACTCGAACTTCGAAATTATCTGATATTTCCCTCAAGGTTCCCTACAAATAAATAAGCTTGTCAAGTTTTCCAGAAAAATCACTCGCGCTTCGCGCTCGTGATTTTTAGACTGGAAAACTTGACACGTTCATTTGTTTGCAACGAACCTATCGGGAAATATCCGATAATTTCGGAGCTCTTGTGGTATTACATGCGAATATTTTTTGTAGCTGACAAAATTATCTACAAAAATATCCCTGAAATGCTCCGCCAAATGTATTCATTACCGCCATTATTGTACACTTAAAATTTCATAATTCAGTCCGAAACATGACTAAGAATACCAACATGAGGAATTAATTAGCGATTAATATGTAATGATCAATAAACCATCTTACAATTTACAACAGCGTCGTCTGTACCGTTACATCTACTCGAAGAATGCAAGAAAATCAACACGAGGAGAAATAAAATACGAAGGAATAGGCCGAGGAATTTAGCTCTCCGAGAGAGAGAGAAAGAGAGAGCGACTAGAATTCACAGATGATCGATGAATCCGGTCGACTTGCATTTCTGTTTGTACACACTCGCATGTACTGTCTGTTGCTGCATAATGAATCGACGACGTCTTATCCGAGTTATCAGAGTAGCTCCAGGGGAAAAAAAGTAAAAAAATTAAATAAAATAAAAACAAGGAAAATAGTAAACACGGCGAGAAAATGAGAGAAAGGATGGAGAAGTCAGTTGTGTTACTGAATAAGAAATGGGAAAAATGAGAGGTGAAAAAATAATAAAAAAATAAAATCAGAGGGCGCGGCTTCTATACCTGTAGACTCTCGGGGATTGCGAAAACGATACGTATATCAGGACCTGGATAATTCACTCCACTCGGCAATATCATCCTGGATTACATGAAGAATTCTATAAATATCACAGGTGCCGCAGGTGGTAGAGGGGACGGGAGAGACAGAGACAACTGTCTGTTCGATTATGCAAATTTCAAATCCTTAGATGCGCCGGATTCCGTTTGCATTGGGCAAAATTTATGCGCGAAATTTAATGCCTTTCTGAGTACAAAAAATAGGAGACATTTGAAAGAGATTATGGGATTTCATTGATCAACGCAAGCAATTAATACAGAGCATTTTTTTAATAAAAAAACGTTAATAACAGCGACTAGAAATTATTTCGCTCAATTTTTTAATTTGATTCAGGCCAAACTTGGAGTTAGATATATTTATTGCTGTGGAGGGATAAATTTCAGGATAAACCGGAAGAAGAGGAGAGAAATTTCAGAATTTTTCCGGGGGAGAGGACAAAAAATATAAAAAATAAAAACAATAGTTCGTATCAAGTAATTATTTTTTAAACAGGGGGAAAAATTGTAAAGTTCATGAAGGCTTATTCAAGGGGTGCATGGAACGGGAATTACTGAGAATAATAGGTATTTTGGAGTCAGAGGCGGAGAACGTGAACTTTTAATCTGGCAAATTGGAGTTGGAAGAATAATGAAATGACAAAAAGAGGAGGAGTGAGAGGAGGCCACGACGAATTCCACCACAAAATGCATTGAATTTCATACCTATATGTGTAGTCATGCTCAAATGGTGCTAGGCTCATTGGTAAGTACTAACTACCACCTTCTACCGTGTTCCAATCGACATTAATCAGGATTTATACCCGGTCGATGCAAATTGCGCGCGAATATACGTAGGTGAAACGACCATACGCCCAGTGCATGAATTTAATTATATACATGTCTCTTCCAGGGCCAATGACATTTTCCATTTTTTTCATCCTGGTATTGCATTGCCTGGATGATTAATTCTAATAAAAAATAATCATTGCGCTGTGAGAAAGTTACACTTGAAATTTTTTAAGGTAAAAAATTGGAAATTTTTAGCAACGACAGTTTTATCTGAAATTGGAAATTCCAATTTTCATTTAGAAGCGATCCTTAAATATTCAAGATACATAAGGAATTCAGTAAACGTTTTCAATTAAAATTCACTTTAAGCTCCCAACATTCAAAATTCAGATGAAATTTCAATCGAAATTGGGAGAAAGTTTCAGAAGAATCAGAAAGAAAGAAGAAAAATAAAAAAAAAACACTTATTTTGGCTTCAGCCAGATTTTGATTTTAGAACATGAAGCAATATTGAATTATCAATTAATAATAATGGATAAACATTGGTGTGCTGCAACAAACCAAACCTAATTGTTTTTTCATTGAAAAAAAATTATTTGGCGCTGATCAAACAAACTAATGTATTTGATTGAAATAAATCATTTTTCTGGGTGTGGTGTACTGGTGGCAGTGTCAGCGTTGAAGTGTCTATCGTTAAAATAGAAGGCATGAACTACTGCTCGGCAACGAGGGAGAAGAAATGAAATGGAATAAATTTGAATTCATTACAGTATTCACTGACAGTGTCAATAAGTCATTCATTACAACGGTATCGAATTCTCTGCATTCCCTGCATTCTCAACAATTTTTGGTTCCACGTGAGCCAAAGAAAAAATCCAAAAAACAATTACGTCGATAGAAATACCGTCTCATTAATGAAATCACGTGATATTGCAATTCCGTGGTACAAAAATAATTGACAATTTCATCAGTTTACTCGTCGAAATGAGTCAAAGCGCATCGTAATCGTCCCGATTCTTCCCCTACCACTGGCCAACAATCCGCCGTGTTTGCAAAAAAATTAATACAACTGCCGTTTATTTTTATTTACATATCTTTGGAAATGTAAACACATAAACGATAAAAAAAATTGCCGCTGTGGAGAATAACAATGATTTTAAGACACAGCATAAACTTATTTTTGTTTCAGGAAAAAAAAAATGGAAAAATACACTAACAAAAATATAACGACGGATTGCATGTCCTTGAGAGTCTGACGAACATCCGTAAAGTAAATTCAAGGAAATATTGGTAGGTGTATTGATACGTCTCTTTATGTCTTGCAAAAACCACGAGTAAACGTCTCCAGTGAAGTAATTATTTCCTCGGGAGTTCCCTCGCATGCTTTGGCGTGACACGTGATAATAACGAAACTATCATCATCCTGTCTACATGTAAACACTGCTCACTGTCATCTTGATGTCACACTGTCGGCCAACCTTGGAGTTATATTTATGATAAAATTACCTTCATAATAAAAAAATCATTAATTTCCACAGGTGGATTACTGAATGGGGCCAGTGAATAATTTTACATTGATGTTTTGTCTATTGACTGGAAATCATTCTCAGAAAGTTCATTGCGAAATTCTTCACATGTATTTGGCCACTGATAACTTCTGACTGATCGCGATGGATTACGAAATTATGAGGAAAATAAAATGTTATCTTTTAGCATTGATGCGATTCTTGATTGATACATTGATTGAAATATTGAAGAATGAAATCATCAGAATGAATTTCAGTTTGAATAAAACGGAAGCACATTTTTCTACAACTCTGAAAATGACGCGACACCATTAATAGACAAATCATTTCCAGGTCCTACTAACAATTTCATGCGAAGTTGACTCCAGAGAAAGGAATCAGATCGCCGGAAATGTGAGCAAAATTAGGGCTCCGTTAAAAGGCGAATTTGAGCGGCAGAAAAATCATATCGAGCGAGACAAAAACATTTTGTCAGTTCTATTAGTTTGACAAATCCAAACGTCTGAATTCCTCGTTTAAAAATCCCTTTAAAGTCCTCTGAAAAGAACATTTGATGGGTAAAGTGACATTTTTCATCGATTGTACAATATCTAATTCGTACACTTTCAATCATTATGTAAATTTTCCATACGTCATCGAGTCGTAAAGCTCGATAACAAAAAATCCATAAATCCATACTATGTTCAGTACGAGACGAACAGGTGCCACTTAAAAGAACAATAAAACCAAAGAGAAATCATTATTTAATGGATCCTATGATTCAGAATCTCCTTCAGATCCCCAGGTAAATGGCTACGTGGAAGACTCACTGGTGCTTCCCCTACTTAATCCTTTGTATGCACAAGTGTCAATTAAAAAACTTTGTAATCAGTACATCGTTGAATAACAACCGTCTTCGGAAAGGAGACTAAGAAAGAAAAAGTGGAATATACAAATTGTCTCAGCAATAATTTTAAATAAACTGATAAGGATTTTTATTATCGCTCGAATTGTGTCTAAATAGCTGTTTCTTGTATTATTCAGTGGATGAGGAAAATTTACACGACTAGTCTGCGAGAGGAAACGTATACAAATAGTGTCAAATTGAGTGTTCATGGACGAGCGAAGTGTTCACGTAGAAACGAAATAGCCGGTGAACACAAGGTTGCATAATATCGCATATGGTACCTCGATACTGTCCTGGGTATAAGCCCGTGTTCTCCTCTCCTCCCGTCCTCGTTGCTCCGGAAAATATGAACCGGCTTAATAATCGTTTGGCTTTACCCGAGCGCACGAGATAACGTTATTTCACGCTTCGAGTGATTTCAAACTGCGCGACGGGTTTTCATGACCTTTGGCTTGATTTTTTCAACCATTAAGAGGTATTTCGAACGTGTTATATCAACTTTTAAAATTTTTTTGGCCTTATCTGCAGGTGGGGAGATATGAGGAACCGGATGGAAACCTGTTGAGAATGAATTTTACATTTTTTATATTTATTGGTCTATTTATCCGGGAGGATTTTTGCACCGAGTGGATTTCAGGAAAAATGAGAAAAAGCAATGGAGAATTCTGGGAAGCATATTTTATCATATAATCACTCTATCAGATGAGCCTCTTCATCCAAGTGATTTGCCTAATGTTTTCTGGGGAAAACCGTCCGCAACTTCTACGAGAAAAGATATTTTTCCGACGGCTTCCATAATTCGCAGTGAATACTTCTCTGCGTACACTTTCTCCAGAAAATTTGTTTTTAATTATCAAGGAAAATTAGGGGCGCAGGATTTTGGGGTAGTTTTGTGTTCAAGTGGTGATGTAGTACCATTGTTAATAAATAATGAGGAAATGCCAAAATAAATCCGGAGTCTGCAAAAAAATATCGAAAAAAATCTCGAGAACAATGAAAAATTTATACTCAATACAAAAATTATCGTCAGTGTCAAACTGTTGCAAGGAATAATTTATGTTTCTGGGTGCCCTGGAGTGACGCGTTACGTGAAAGTGGCAGCATTGCATTGGTTGAGCACATGGCCATATCGTGGATAAGGAAATATTTTCGAATGAACAGCGTTGCCACTGATTGCAACTCACTTGAACAACAGATTATTGTTTAAAAAGTCAGTTGGAGAATTTGACGAATCATTTTCTTGCTCGCATGAAACCAAAAATTTGTGTAAACAGGGAAAACTACAGCATAAAGTAGAGGAAGGAAGCGGTTAAAAATTCAAAACATGAACGATGACCAAGCAAAATATGGTTAATTGATTAAAAGGACTAACTTCCGTAGGGGTCTGTCGGGGAAAAAAATCATATGGACAATGGTAGTCAATAAAAATAGTCAAACTCGATTCTTGTTCTCGCACTTAGTCTGCGGGATGGTGGTTCTGTGTGCCTGGCGATAGAATCGCTTCCGACCCATTCTCCGCTTTCACATTTATCCAGGCCATCGAGAAATATCGATGGACGATCTAACGAGGCATTTCCCTTTAGGAAACGCCGCCGCTGGGCTCTCCTACCTTGGCTCCTTCTGCTCTTGCACTCCAGCGTCCATGTCCAGGCGTCAGTGTTGCAGGCAAAATTGTGAAGTCGATGTGATGCAATCGATTTACCCAGCTACTCATTTTTTTACCTCCACTTTTTTTCCACTTCATCTAATTTTTTACAATTTTCCGTTATGTCCCAGCAGTCGACATTCAAACTTCAAACCACTTCCATTTTGATTTCAACGTTTTATCAAATTTATGTTATGTGAATGGATTTTTAATCACTTTGATTTCTCGTGACAGTTTTATCGATTGAATATCTTTCAATTTCTCTCCGAGAGTTTTCAATCATTTTTTTCCTTTCAATCCGTTATCTCCGGTAGGGAAATGCTGACAGGTTTGAAAATTTAAACCGTCCAAGTCGAGCTCCCCTGCACGCAGTGGCATTTAGAAAATGCAAATTCACTCTCAGCAGTGCTTGACATTTCGATAGAAGCAAAACTCGCGCACGGTCTTCGTCGTAATTTTCAGTTAATTTTTTTTTTCTCTCTCGTCATTTCACTATCACGCACGATATAATCATATGAAAAGCTGATACTGGGGTTTCATTTTTCTCGCCACCGGTCGTTGACACATTTGCATCGCCATTACGAATTATGAACTAGGAATATGAGAGGGCGTTATGAATTGATGTCGTTAATCTCGTGTGAAAGTGAAGGTTTTGAAGGGATTTAATTAGAGGGTAAGGATTGATGAGAGCTCTACCGAGAGTTGAATCTTGAAAATATTCATTGAAGATTGATGCACCGGTTGAAATATTTGCAGTTTTAATTTTACGTAACTAAATCTTATGCGAACATTTGCAATTTCATTCGTTGAGAAAGAAAATACTACAGCGCAATCGAGTGATAAAAATAATCCTGAAGGAGGATGGATTTCAAAACTCAACGGAGAGATAAATCATTAAAAAATGCCCTCATTTCAGCGCCAAAATAGCCAAAATATTTGCCTCGACATCTGCTAAATGAAAAAAAAAAAAACTAAAATCAATATTGATTCAAACTCATTCGATGAAGTGAGAGCAACGTACTGTCGACAAAGGAGCCAAATAATCTCGAGGTTATGTAATTTTTATGGATTGTTATAAATCACCGGGGTAAGGCCTCAAAAGTTCGTCAATGATGAAAAAAAATTTGAATGTGCACGTTATAAATTCGTTCAACAGCGAGAGAAAAAAAAAATTGAGAAGCCCCTGCAGGTACACTCGTAACGATGAAAATTGATGGTCGTAAACTCTCGGATTTCATTGGACATTTAAAGATGTAAATGGAGGACAGATTTAGTGCAAATAAAGAATACGAATAGACAGTATAGTGTCACGACAATTACATGGTGTTTATCAGTTAAACGATAACGTATCGTTGAGGAGACGAATGACAACTAGATATTTCTGAGTGTGAAGACATTGGCGATAAGTCAAGGCCAGTGGAGGAAATACCAGATGGACTCAGTTGGTCTGATAAAAAGATCAAATTTTATTTTTCCATTTCCGGAAATCAGGGGAAAGTCTGTGAACAGGATTAGTTGAGAATTTGTGCGATGAGAATTGTTTCATTTTTATGTTAAAAGCAATGCTGAAAATGTGAAGGGAACTTTTCCTCGGTCTGGAGGGAGACAAAAGAAACCGTAGAGGTAATGAACGACCTTCACTGAAGGTGCGAGGAATCGGGCGCGTGGGCAAAAAAGGTCAGTAGCCGAGGAGTCAGAATGCCACTCTCGCATCTCACAAGACTCAGCCCAGATTCTTTGCATAGAGTAATGCCCACGTAAGTCACGTGGAATGAAAGTTTTGCGACTGACAAAAATGAGGGATTAAAACAAAAATTGAAATTTCAACTTTTCATCTTGTCAAAATCTAAATAACTTCGATAATTAATGACTTGGGGGAGAATGAGAATGACAGCAAGTGGTTCCGCAATTTTTCCTCGACGATCGATAAATAATTCACGATATTTATAAACAATATCGATGGGTTAAGAACTTTTGCTTTTGGAGACAAAATAAGTCTCCAACTTGAGGCGATGATTAATCCCACCGAATTATAGAAAGCTGAACGCGATAAGCAATAATTATGTTAATTTCTTCAAATTGGAAACCCACTGTCGTAATTTCTGATAAATCTAATGATATAATTACTCAAATGTCAGATATATCCATTTGAAATTATCCCTCATTAGAATTCACTTCACGCAAGTGAAAAAAAAAACACATGATTCAGTGGTGTACCAGGTTTCACTTGAAAGAATAAAAGAAAAACCAAGCAAATTAATTCAAATGTAATTGAGTGGGATTGGATAACAACGTTGCGATTATGCATTTGCAATTAAGTATTCGTCTCGCACGACCTTCGATTCGATGTAGGTGAAATTTCATTTCTACGAATAGATGAGTCAGAACTGAATGAAGACCTGGCTGGGTTTTCTCCAGGATAAATGAATGGTAGAAACATAGGCGCGAATTGCTTCTTCGATTTAATTAATCCAAAGAATTAAGTAATCCTTTACTATCACCGCTTTTTCCCTGTTATTTTGCGACCATTTCAACGCGAATGCCTACATATTGCAAACTTACATAATCGAAATTAAAAATAGGATGGAACGAGATATTTTTCTGTAATAATTTAAGAAAAAAAACAATGAAGAATAAGTCTTGAAAAAAATTCGGGAAAATTGTTTTTCACAAGTGATTTCGTTTCCTTTTTTCACGTGAATAAAGTTAATATTGCTAAGAAATTATTATTAACACCTAAATTATACTATGACTACA
Organism: Diachasmimorpha longicaudata; assembly: GCF_034640455.1. Taxonomy (NCBI): domain Eukaryota; kingdom Metazoa; phylum Arthropoda; class Insecta; order Hymenoptera; family Braconidae; genus Diachasmimorpha; species Diachasmimorpha longicaudata. Next base: position 13,169,152 of record NC_087225.1, read on the forward strand.
TGCAAATAAATTCTCCATTAGAATAATTTTTATGTTTGAAATTCACCTTCTCAAACGAAATTAAATGAAATATTATTACTCATTTGCCAATAAAATACTAATTATTTAGAAAAATAAAACTCTTAATTTACAAATTAGTGAAAACTATTTTTAAACATTACCTAATTTTTAAAAATGATTGAAAACTAAAGGTTCCTTCGCAAGCACAAGAATAAGATTCAATTAATTTTTTCTGTTACAAAAGAGAACAGACAATAATTTTAAAGGCGTCAGATAAAAATCTTACTGACATAGAGATACGTGAGAGCCATCAGTCTCACTGGCAAAAGATCGAAAAATATATCGACTGACCTGAAAAGAATCCGTCACAGTATTCATTGATTCGAAATTAAACTGAATACGCAAAAAATCATCCTGAAATTGTCCGACTTTCGTTTAACTTTCCCCTTGCACTAACAATACCCGATACTGTCCCAACAATTCCTTTCAGTATCGATCAATTGTATCTCGCTTGGGGCACTTGGTATACGGTGAAAGTAATATTCTCGATTTACTGTGACGTCAGAGAACTCGAAGTGACGACAATCAAAAAGTACTTGAGGTTCCAATAAATGACGAATAAATCTTGGAAAGAGATGATAAAAATGATAAATGATGTATTGCACAACATTTTATTATTGATTGCTATCGTTTCGTCACCAACAGTCACTAGGGTATGAGAGCAAAATTATTTGAGGGTGGTGATAGGCCCCAGGCTCACTGGCAATTGCTTTGACCTTTAATTCGAGAGTTTACAAATTTGGCCCTGTCATGATCCATTAGTGAAAGAAAATGTGATTTATGTTCTAACATTTGATTTGGTGACTATGTATATTTCTACCATTAATGCATACCTTTCAATTTTCATGGTATCCTTCTTTTCCGTTTTTCATTTAAATTTCCATAACATTTCATTTAACATGCTCATCCGTCGTGAAAAGTCAGAGAAATTTTATTTCCATCGAAATAAAAATTACTCCACCACTACCGTAAAATATACGATGGCCTTATCTCTCTAAAAATTATTGAGATAATTTTGTGACCAGTAATTTAATTAAAAATATCAATTTTCAATAATCATCTAGACAAACTAATTCTTAATGATATGAATATTCATTTTTTCCAACATTGTCCGACAAGTTATAAATCCGTATCCCTTGGCTCTCGGGTCATCTTCGTGTTCAGATTAAAAAATAGATAAGGCTGTTCCCCAGAGATTCGTAATTATTTTCGAAGGCTATCGCTTGCGCTCAGGGGAATTTTAAATTAACTCTGGGTAATTTTGTATAGGTATCAGAAAAATTTCATGAAATTAAATATAAAACTCGAGTCACTCCATCAGAGTCTTAATTAATGTCGAGACAGTATCACAATATTCTATAAACATGACGATCGAGATTAATTTTTATCATTTCAACTGCACTGAAAAAAGTTATTTTAGCTGAAGCAGAACGATTAGATAATTACTGACCATTTTTCATCAGTACAAAATGATGCAGTTTCGATAGTAAATGAAGAGAAAAAAAAATGTCTGCAATAGCCGGGGAAAGGGGAATCGAGGAGCCAAGTTTCGATTCGCTCGATCGACTGTGGCTGACGATAAGAAGCAACTTGATGTAGAAAGACGTTTCAAATAGAGAGAGAAAAACTTATGGAAATTGAAAAATGAGGAAAAGAGAGAAATATTGGGAGGGGAATCTGAGTGCCTCTGGATCTATGATTACAGTCGATCAGAGGAGCGATTCATCGAGCCTCGAATTATGCCTTCGCTTAACCCCAGATCACGATCCACCATTTCCTTTCAAAGCTCCAGTCAATAGACGTTGCCCAACTTTAAATGCATTTTCCAATAACTCTTAATTTTTCCATTTTCCATTTTTTTTTGCTTTTCTCCAAGTCCGATGGTTGAAACCTCACGTGGTGTGGACTGAAGGTGAAAGAATAAATTAAGTCTGACACTTTGACCCTCCCCATTTGTCTCAAGAATCGGGACAATAATTTGTTCGAAAATTCCTGGTTAATTACCAATAGGTAAACATGAAAAAAAAAAAATCGTCGTAATTTTGCGGATACGAGACCGTAAATTACGCTCATGCAACAGTAATTTCCGAGCACGAAATCGTAAATTACGTTTGTGTAATGGTAATTTACGAAGATTTTGATCGTAATTTGCGCTTCAACTTCAGCTGTAAAATCCACTTCAGCAAGCATCGAAGATGATTTCCTCACATCCTTTAATCGTTTTTTATTCAATGCTTGCCACAGCCTCTGATGAATTTCAAACGCAAGAACAACCTCGATCGAGAACTCGATCATATCGGCCGCGGGGTGCACTCGCCCGGACGTTTCTGGATGCGTTGCCTACTATCGGGTTGAACAGTACAGGCCCCTGTCATTGCAAATTTTTTTCTTCGCAACATTCTTCAACATCTATGTTAATCATTACCCTACGAAATATTTTCCTCATCAATTCTCAATTTTCTAGTATTTTCCAATTGACCATAATTCTCATCACCTGTTAATCATTTTTTTACTTAAACAAAAAATGTTTGATGTTAGAAGAGAGAACGTGGGAAATTCTGATTTCCTGAAGTGACATTCAATTTCTAAAATCAAATATTCAATTTTTGAAATCGATACTTTTTGGTGATACCCTCATCGTGTGTTGTCGTGACAGTGCGACTCTGTAAGTTCATGAGAGGTAGAAACAACTCTGGATTTTTATCAGTTTACATTGAGCGTATGTAAATAATCGGACAAGTGTATTGAACATCAGTTTACACACGGACTACTTCATCATTTGAAATAGGTTTTCCGACGAGTTGTAAGACGTTACCGTATCACACTTATGTCAATATCCATAAGTATCCACTTCTCTGCACACACATTCGTCAAGTTGCCGCATGTGCGTTCCACATTTTGAACCTTAAGGATACAAAAATTCCGAAAATACGGGTACGAGAACAGTTTTGTAATGTACTAGATGTGAACGATCGACTAGTCAATGCAATCGATGATGAATATCGATACTATCTCTCTATCTTCTCTATTCAAAGGGAGTGAGTTATTGCACTGACCTCGAAAATGAAATGTTTGTATGTTGATCATTTGTTCACATTTCATGATTGAGTGACCGTCTACGTGTAATGATGTGATAGTACGTTCGAAAAATTGGGCGAAAAAAAATTCAATTTTCAGTTAATCATTAAAAATCACGCAATTCGCCTAAATTTGCTACGGTCCCGCTCTATATCTCCACTAGAAAAAACCTGAATGGAATAATTACCGATGAAAAATACTAATAACCTCCACAAAAATTCCCTATCGACAGAAAAAAAAAATCAATTACACGAATTTCATGCGTCATGGAGTTGGCAACAATCAAAATATCTCGAAAGTTACAGCACTCGGTCTGGAATCATTAAAATAAATAGTACAGGGTCAAGTATTGATCAAACTGGAATAATTATAATTAATGAGGTTACGTCCCATTTTTAAGCTATCAACGGAGTAAATACGAGTACGAATTCCTAGAAAGATCGATCATCGATAAAAATCCTATATTCTGAACTACATTCACCCTCCGCAGGAAAAATAAAATGGACTCTGACGCAATCATTAAAGCCGAATAAATTCTCTCAAAATTGGAAGAAAAAACATCTCACCCACTCGAAGGATTTAAAAACATTCCCCGTATTATTTTTTGCATAAAAATCAACTGTAGTTGTACAAACACGAGCTACAAGTGTGTGTACGTAAAAATCATCGGAGTCTTTGTGGACTTGTACGAGGGCTCCTGTAGACTGAGAAATGGTGAAAGGAGAAAGGAAAACAGCATATCTCAAGAGAGAAGGCAACAGAGATAATAAATTTTGCGTTATTTATTTTTCTCTTCTGTTTTTAGATTGATCGAATGACGGTGGAGACATTCGTATCACTGGCGTCAGTGTGCGAATGTAGAGACAATAATGCATTAAGTAAATACATTATATGATTGATGCCTGAATTTGTGATTCATTCATTAGTCCCTGAAAAACGCAGACTATTTTTTCATCGACGTGCAGACGTCAAGCGAATGATGAAATAATCCCAAATGTTTTTTCGTCTTTTAGTGAATAAGAATAATAAATACATCACCACAAGGAGAGAAATGTTCAATAAAAAAATTGAGTATTTTCCGGAATTAAGAAAAAAAATATCGTAAAAATTTCTGTAATTTTTACTGAATATTTCTCTTCATGTACAATTGTAAATTCTAACTGCTGGAAACTGCTAGTTAAATGCAAAATGACTTCATCAAAAAATTGTATAAATAGAGAAAGTACAGTATGTATTGAAATAAATTATTGCCGCAAAAAAAAAAATTATTCAATACGAAGGATGAAGTTTTACAATTCACAAGAGAGAAGTTTTGAAGTTGGTATAGAGACCCGGATGCCGATCCGTATAACTCCGTAATCATTGGAGTCGAGTTTCACCGTTAATGACGGTCTGCCCGCAAGGAGCTATCCTAGATGCAGGCCAGACTATTCATCCTCACTGACAAGAGTAAAAAGCGTCTGCATTAAAAACCAGTGGGGGTGAGAGAGACGAGTGTGCCGAGTCTTTTGCTATTTATGAGCGGTTTACTCACGTGCCTTTTTATGCGCTACAGTAACCCACATAAATTACTCCCCCTGAAGTACATGAAAAAAATATTCTATAATTAAACATAAAGGGAAGATAACTGGATTCACATCCATTATATTCACTTTACAGATTATTCCAGCCCTGAAAGCTCAAATTTCGGCGCGAATCTGTTAATTATAATCATCCCATAGCCCTTCCATTATGAAAATCGTGAGGCATTTGTTATGTCATGAGTGTGATTGAAAATATTTTTTTACGTTTATCCAATTATAATTTCATTCCTAGAAGTTCAGAAATATTCAAGACATTATTGGTTCTCTCAAAGGTTCATTGAAATGATCGTTCGCAGAAAATTAGTCGTTAAAAAACAATAACATCTAATGGACCGTCTCCGTTGGTCGACATTCAGAGAGAAGAAATCATTTGTGCGAGTAAATTATTGAAGATTAATTCTACTTCGGGGAACAAATAATGATGAAGTTGAAAATTGTATTGATGATCCTGATCGATGGGTGTTATCGGCTGAACAATTGAATACTAATAAAATTATAATCTATTCAGACATAGTTTCCACGGTCTCTGTCGCGTGATCTCCCCTTTGCCAACGCACTTTCTACCTTCCATTTTGCCCGAGTATTGCATTCCAGCCACGATCTAAAGGAGCGACCGGACAAGGTCGCGATCGTCTACAGACATGAGGAGTTTGTGTTGTATCAACTTGGTGTAACATTCGCGAAAAGCTAAAGCCATTCCTCACTCTCCAGCATAGAAAGTACAGTTGTCGTTTTTCGTTCTCCTTGTTCTGTCATACGAAGTGAAGGAAAACTTCACAATTATTTACTCTTAGTCTCTTCTCATCTCTCCTGATTAAATACAAACGAGAAAATTTATGATTTACATCTTCATGGGGAATATTTGAGCGGCTGATGGTGAATTTGTAGGGAACAGTTTCCGAGTGACTCCATCCAACTTATAAATATGTAGAAATAGTAGAAAAAAAAAAAACTCGTTATTTCTGTCTCTACTTTGCTGGCATTCAAGCTGACCAGTTTTCTTGGATAAACCTGTGGGACTCTTCCTCCTGCGGTGAAAATTATTAGTGCTTATTTTTCTAGGTCGTATCAAGGCTGAATCGAGTTTTATATCCTCTCACTTTGGTTACCATGAATTACATTTCTTTTAATGCCCCCAACAAATTCCGTCGCGGTAGGTGAATTTTTATCGTCATGCATTGAAATCTCTTGGGAATTTAAAATCATTTCGCTATCTTTAATCGCTCAATGTTAGTCGGAAAGGTGGCTTTTTACTGAAGAGATAGTTTTAGCCATTTCATGGATATCTCAGAAACCGGAATACGTTCAGAAATAAGATCTGCACAGCTGGTGAGGATTTTTTAAACTAATTTTGATGGGAAAATCATAATTAAAAAAAAAATATTGAAATTCAGATGAAGGAAGATAAAAGGAAATTGGGAGAATATGTTCTGGTCAGATTTGACACTTCTGAAAATCCGGGAATAATTTATAGGGAATATTTCACCTGAATTGTTGAAGATAGAACAAACACGTTCAAGGAATGTCTTTGGTATCTTCCTCAGAAAAATTTATCCGACCGAGTCATGTGTTACCCGTAATTAAAAAATTAAAAACTAATGATCCGGTCCTTCACCCACGGTAAATATCTGAAATAATTCCCACCACGTTTCGATTATTTGATTGTTTCATTCTCTTGCGTATGCGTTCCTTCGTCCGATATGCAACACGCTCGGAATGAAAAATTCACCACTGGAGATTTTTCGGTATACTCGACGAGGGCAATGACCCCACTTGGGACTCAACGGTGCGTGCAGAACCTCAAGAGCAAGGTGAAGTGTCTTTTTTTCCCTTCACGTCCCTCTCCACGAAGAAAAAAAAAAATAGAAGGAGACGAGGAGAATTAAAAAAAAGTGTATGAAAAGGAGAATTTAATTGGACGTGTCCTCCGGTTATTCTTTCAGCCTAACAAATTCACTGAGAATTCCGGAAACGATGCGCTTTCGCCCGGAGGGAAAGCCAACACACTCCGTGCTGTAATTTTTAACGAGCCTCCACCTTAAAAATAACGAAATAAATGAGTAAAAAATGAGAAAATCACGAGATCAGGCTGCGAAATCTAGAGCGAAATTATTTTTTAACTTTAGTCCTTTCCGTTGATGACTTACGAGATTATTCTTATGCCGGAAATTTTTTTTTCACTAAAATTCATTTTTTTAACGAAATAGCTCCACAAATATTGAATAAATTATTAACCAAAAGAGAAAAAAAACTAAGAATCCAAGATGATTAAGAATTCAACAAACTATTGTAATTGTGCTATGAAATAAACAGTTAAATAGAAGTTGTAAATTGATTTTCGTCAGCTTTTTATGATTTAACAATTTGCCCTCCCTCCTCACCCTGCTCCAGTAATTGTACCAAAATAAATAAAAAAATCTCGGAGCACAGAATAATAATATATACTCTCTACGCATATTGACAACAGTTCAAGCAATAATTGGCTGAAATTTATTGTCATATTGTATTCTCAACTCGTGTTTCCCAATTTTTAACCCAACGTCATTTATTTCAGCATAAAATTCCGCGAATTATTTCAGAATCAGTCTCACTGGCGTTGAGAATTTTATCACCGGATAATTTTGCAATTTTCTCGTTTCAATGGAAAGCGATAGATGAAAGCGCTCGATGAAGGATGAAGGATGAAAATAAAAGTGGCTTCCGCGTTCAAGTTAGCGTGAAAAGACCGCATCTAAATCGCCAACTGGCGCATCGAGCTGAGTCCAAACGCTACTTTCTCCACATCCAAGTTTGCCTCTAAGCCACAAAACTCTTCCTCTCCTCCAATTTATTCACTATACTGTCAATTTTGTCTATCAACTGTGATATTTTCTCATTTCTAAACATTTTGAATAATCGGAATAAGTGAAAGACAAGTACAACCAGATTTCACAGAATGTCTTATCCTCGGATTTCCGCTCTCCTTTTTTTTACCCCTCAATTTTTATTCTCAACTAAACATGTGCAGGAATAATGAGGCAAAAAGTTCATCGCCCGAAGATAACAGACGAGATAATTCCGCCTACGTTTATTTCCGATGCTTGCCACCTTGTAAATTGACCAATGTGTCTGCTAGTGACTGCTATCATTTTACATTCAATCAAAAGGAGAGATTTTCCAGGAACGCCATTAGGGTTTTTTCCGAATATATTAAAGAAGTCGTTAACCAAATGATTAAATGCAGAACTGAATGAATCGCCCAGTCGGAAGTAATAAGACATCAATTTGTCCCTTTGCTATCGAAAGAATTATTGCAATTTTTTAAATATCTTCTTTTACCTTGAAAATCTGAGAATAATTTTTGTCAAAATAAATAATATTGCTGAGAAGCACATAATGAGGACACAATCAGCCAGTAATGAAACTTACAATGAAATTTACAATGAAAATTTTATTATCTGCAAATCGATTGCGTGCTGACTAATTATGCCAATCTAAGAAATATTAATTGATAGCCTCAGACCCTCACTTCACCATTTTGATACACCGTAGCCGCGGGTTTTGCTGTTCTTCCGAGCCTTTCACGTCGATCGTATTCAGCACTCTCACTCTAATCCTTTCTTAACATACCTCACCGGAGGTAAACTATTTTAGTCCATCATACTCGCAAATCCGGTACAATTTTCCATAAATCGCAAAAATTACTCTAAATTACACTGAAAAATAATTCTGTAGACACTTTAAACGCCAACAAATTCTTCACGAATTTGACAAAATTATTTCCCTTGTAATAAATTCATAACTTGTCAATTTCTCACAACGAAAGTCTGAATGTTAACCGCTAATGACTTTCTATTCAATTTTCATTTGTCTATTATTATTAAAAATACCATTTCCAATTTTTGTTTCAACTTTCCAATGTTTGCGAAGCACCTGAGAAAATCAAATTCCACCCATTAAGAATTTCAATAGTATTTACTTTCAAATCTAGAAAAAATTGTCAATGGAAAAACCCCAATTGTTGAAAGATAACAATATTTTGACATCACCACCACGAACAATTGCATTAAAACGCTCTCCCACCTTCCAACAAATCCCGTAAAATTCCCGTAAAAAAAAAAAGTACCTGAAATAAAATGTGAATAGCTGAAGTGTTACGGACGAGGGTGGAGCAAAGTGCGTTACGCAAGGCCGAGTAGTCACCTTGGCCAGGTCGAGTCGTTTTCCCTCTTTCCCTCGGTCGATTTTTTATCTCCATTCCTTCGCTCTCCATCTCCGTTCAACCTCCTCCACTTTGTGAATAGCGGAACTAGTCGTTGTACAGTTATCCATTCGTTCGCAATATCCACCACCCTGGACCGTCTGAATCTCGATCACTTCTTCTACTTTGTCATTGGCATTTTCCATCAAATGAAAACACTGCGATTAAATAACCAGAGCCAAAGCTTTCATCTAATCCTAATTATTAGTCGAGACTGTAATATTTTTCTTTGTGATTAAATTGCCCATCGACTTATCCAAGAGGGATTGGGTGAGGAGGAGGAGGGAGGGGGGGAGGGGGATAAGTCTTTCTATTCCACTGGAATCTAATCAAGAACCCGTTACCCACGGATAAGTTGTTCATTAAAACCGCTATCCCCTGTCTGTGCAAACACAAACAGATCAATGAAAACTTTCTTATCTCTATCATTAATTTTCAAGTTGAAGCTTTGACTTAGCGTTCCGCAATGCTTCATCATAATTATCGTGGTGATAATTATTTTTATCCCTACTTTTCGGAAAGAGAAATTTGTTTTTAATACAGTTGGGAGGAATTTAAATCGGTACTTCCGAAGAAAATTTGATTTAGTGTCAGACGCCTTAACCACTCGGCCACGACTGCATCAACTACCGATGGTCCGTTGCATCTGTGCACCGTTGGATGTGGGATCGATTTCAGTGGGCGGGAGGGAGGGATAAATCAATTGTTGCGGAGATAGTTTCAGAATCTAGGCCAGAAGAGGATGGATTGGCTTGACACAGTCAGCAGGTATCATTGGATGATAATTCAGGAGAAATTGTGGAGAGATATTTTTTTTAAATATCTGATAAACTTGAAGAAAATTCTCACGCTTTTTCGTAGTCCATTTCTCAGCGATTTGGGAGAGATTACAGAACAGTGCATTTCCTTGTGAATGTAGAAAAAAAGTTTTTTATGGCACTGTACAAAAGAGTGATTTTTAGGCACATAAAGTTGAAAAAATTTCATCTTTATCACAGAATGATGCAAAACACTATTCAATTCTCGTCAGTCGAGTAGCTTTAAAAGTGACTGTCGTAAATAAAGTGTCATTTTATACTCTAGACGTTTGTAAACAAAAAGAGAATCTTGCAAGCATGAGATTCAGAATGGTATCCTATCAGTAGTATTGCTCCATCACATTAAAGACTATTGAAAACCATCAAATTCCCATTACTCTTTGGTCTATAATGGAGTACAAACGATTTTTTAATACCATATTAACGATTAGGAAAGAAAATCACATTCCGATTATCTTTCTAATCAATATTGGAGCTAAATATATTTTTTCGTTGCTTTATTATTGGCGGTGGTGATGTAAATTTTCATTAATCATACAATCACACATCCCAGGAAAAAGTGGTTATCTTTTGGTGGTCATGATTGGTTGGCTCTAGCCCTCCCTGAAAAGCCCTGAAAAATATTGATATTAGAGCAAAACGTCTATTTGGCAATGAAGAACCAGCGAAGATTGACTCTGAGCAACGGAATGTTGGTCAGCTGCATTGAAAAATTTATGAAGCTATAGCTCACTCGGTTCTTCATGGCAGAACCTCATGTCTGAATTAAAAAGAAAAGATGTTCAAGCATCTGCTCACATGAAATGTCAATTAATTTTCATTATCTTCTGAACTTTTCTAGTGTTTCAAAAGCCCCTACAAGGGCGTGTGAAAATCCAACATTGGTGGAGATGTCTTCTCTGAATAACAAAGGAGTAACTATCCGCTTACCAAAGGCAAATCGTGTAATTTGTGTAAGACTTTTGATTAAAGACTAGTTCTGGATAATTAGGGTTGAAGTGCAAGAGCTCTCGTCCAACTACGAAAACCAGACCGAAATTCAAAGGCTTTTGTTTACAAAGAATCCAAGGTTGGCTAAGACGCCACTCATTACCGAGTTGAAAGCTTAACTGATGAAACTCCACCGTAATCAATGAAATCAATATGACGAGGCAAAAAAAAAAAAATTATTGGTCATGTTGAAAGTTTTCAATGGTATGTAGCAAAGCATGAAAATTCGGAATTCACGGACACTCATAAGAAGAAATGAAAAATAATGAGGATACATTAGTCGAAGAATGAATATCTCATTTTCTCATTTTACCCAATTAGAAATTAATGCCCGCTCGTAATATTAAACCCCGGGGAATCCGGATGTCTTTCATCTGGAGGTGAACAACAGTATAATCTCAATGATCTCTCATGTACTCAAGACCACTCACCGTGTACCAGATTGCGTCCTTGCCAGACGCAAAACGTGTACCTCACTCAACTCCATGGATTACAAATGCTACCCATATTCACAATGTACCAGGCCAGTGAATTACGTTTGTGAATGTTTTCAAATGGTTTCTCATCTCCATTGCTTTCCTGGATGAGAAGGTAGGGGTGATTTTGTACCAATGACTTGAAACAAACTCGATACACATTTATCGAATTCGATAAGCGTGACAACTGGATCCGTTCTCGTCCATAAATCGAGCAAGTCTCACTCGCCAACAAGAAAGAGGAGATTTCGAAATGGCAAATATACCGTGAGAGAGCCGGCTTTTACCAACGGAAAGAACCCGGTGTTACCAAGTGCACAACACCATTCAGAGGTGTTTGTCCATGAAGCATTTTGGTTTTATGGGATTGATATTCAATTACAACACCTTTCTAGTCTCTATAATTTTTCTCGAGACTCGTATACATAAACTCTGAATGAAGAGGCACGAATACAATTGGAGAGTTGAGAATTGCATCTTTCTACATAATTATTGTAAATATCTATGCCGGAATAACGGTTGAGAAACTTTGTCTGCGAAAATTATTTTAAAACAGCCAAAGGAATGTAATAATACTGGAATCAGTGAATTTCAATGAATTTTAGATTCAACACAATCAACTTCCTGACACTGATAGTAAAAATTTGGTGATGTGTTAACGAGGTTCGGTAACTGTTATCGAATAGCTCTGTTACATTAGAATAACCAAATATTCGTTAACAGTTACCGTACGATTCAATTGAGCGATGTCACGTGCATTCAAATGAACCATTCGGTAATAGTTAATGGTGGGCTATTTGAAACGAGAGAACGTTGTACAGAGATTACCTACGCGTATGTACAAAGGGTTATCGCCGATTCCAAGTGAGGCCGACAGTCGGCCAAGGGTGGGCCAACAGTCGGCTGAGTCTCGGCGAAATTTTTTTGCGAATTATTGCTGGTGATTCCCATGAATCAGGGGATACAGAAAATTTTACTACGAGTGTAGGTCATTCGGGTGAAATCAGACTAGTGGCTATCTCAGTCCTTGACCTGGTGATTGCATTAACATCCGTATCCCTAACTGATAGAATTCTTCTCGCGAATTTATTCTGTTTAAATTTTATTGTTCAAGAGCGGTCCAACTTGACTTCATAACTTGAATTTTCACCACTGAATTGTCCTCCCCCCTAGGCGAATGTAACGGGAGTTTACGGTATATGAATGCCCATTGAAGTACCTCAACGTGCCGTAAACTTCAATTCCCTCAGAATTGTCGGTGACATTATATTGAGTTTTGGATACGGAGATATGTCTCTCAGAAACTGGCACTAGATAACAGCTAGGGAATATATCATATTGGAGCGAGTTGCGTAGGCTTCGAAAGGATACATGAATCATCTCTATTCATGAGAGAGTGATGTATAAAAAAAAAATGCAAATTATTCAACATGATGTTTTCTTTCTGTAGGAGAGAGCTTACATTCTCATTACTATTGAACCTATTGCAGTAATACCACTGAAATTTAAATAAATTTTGAAAATCTGTTCCAGTCAAAATTTCTCTTGTCACAAAATAAATTATGGTACCCTAGAATCAGCCTGGGAACGTTGTGACTGTCAGTGTTCATCGGTAATAATTTCAACGTGAGAAATGATATTATCAATTCATTCATTTTCTATTCAATTATATTTCAAGAACACCGATGATTTGCTAAATTTTTTCTGGCATTTTTCAATCGGTAAATTTATTTTTTGGAAATTAAATCTAGACGAGGATCTCTACCAAAATGTAAAAGGGACTTGAATATCCTTGAGGAAATTTTTTGATCGATATCTCAAGCAACCAAGGGAGTGTAATAACGGTGCGGCGGTGTGTTAAAAAAAATTACACCACATTTCACAAAATATTCAAGTGTTTCGTAAAAAAAAAAATTCGCAATTAGTCTGAAAGCCCGACTGAACTCAAGACGATTATCTCCCTTCGTTCAATATTGTCACGAAAATATTCCCAAACTATCAGCTTGACCCAATTGCATGGGGAACACTGACGTTCATGTCCTCGCTCCATTTAACATTGAAGGACTGACACACTATATCCACCATCACCAGGGATGAAAAATAAAATAATTTCCGTGAAAAATCAGGGGAACAAGTCGGGGTAGTCGGTGTGTCAAGTTCGATGTATAAATCGGCAATTTGGTTTTTCGATGAAGGTAAAACCGGTTTTTATATTCACCAATGTTTCACACTACGACAAAACACTACAGCAAAAGTACAGAACACAACAACCATTGAGATACAGATGATAATGTGTGGTAGGGGACCGGGTTTTCACTCATCCACGTGAGTCACCGGGTCAGTATATTATCTAGCGGTAGTAAACCAACTGGCAAATACTCCACCAAATGTAAACAGAGACGCGTGTAGTTCTTCGGGCATTTAATACTCAATGACTTCTTTATCTCAATCGTAACATTATTTCGATGAATGTTTGGTGCATGTGAGCCTAGTTTTGAATAGAGTTGAGTGATAAGAGCTGTTATCTAATTCCTTCAGTATGTCAGTGTTATGGGTGGACAGTGTGGGACAACGAGAAGCAAAATCATCAATTCAGTCGTTAAGATTTAATTAACCTTGTCGTCATATCACCGCAAGGCCACTCACACTTTGATCATTCATTCGTATAGTTCTGATGGACATTTAACGCACTAATGACCCCAAACGGTAGAGATTTAATCACTTTTGATATTATATGAGCGCGGATTTTTCCGGGTACGCAAACGGAAATATATGTTACGCATTTCATAGGAAAAATCATATTATAATTGATCATTATTGTTTTAATGTGATAATTCATCGGCGTTTTCTCAGGAGTGGAGGAGAAGAAACGAAATAAATGAATTCTCAGGTTCATCATTGGACAAAGGAAAATTCTTGACAGTTCAACAATTTTCATGAAGTCTACGTTTCCCACGTTCTTCTCCCCACAAATTGTCAATTATTTTGAAAAAAAAACGTAACGCTTATTCTCAATTATGAACAAAATGGAAAATTAAAAACGCTGTTCGCGAAATATCAATTAATTTGTTTTTTTTTCTATAATTTTTAATAAGGAAAATATCACGAGAGTCTTTCAAATGAATTTCAGTGATTCTGACTTCTCTCTATGACGCAACCGTCATCTTTCCTCATTTAAAATATTTTAATTAAAATTTATGCTGAATTTAAAGTTCATCCCTAATTAGGACAAAAATAAATTATTGAATTTTCTACAGTACAAGTTGTAAATTCTCAACTAGAAATGAAATTTCAACGACGAAAAATATTTAACCTCGTGAAATCGTAATTATAAGAGTTGGTTTTTCTCATTGAGTTAGATTTCATTGAATTATTTCTTCACCTGAGTTTTTCTTCTAGAAAACGCCGAACAATTTTTTATTTGCCGCAAAGGAACCGCCCCCGCCTCGGGCGTAATTTCACTCGGTCTCGATTCGGGTCGAATGGAAGAATAAAATAAAAAGAAATGAGAACGTTTTAACGATCTGACGTTCACCGAAAATCCCAAGGCACCCGGAGTGTACCTTACACGTGCGTTCGCTCCTCACTCGGAGATCATTGGCCCACGTTGCATTCGTCTTGTGTGAGTGGTCCTCCATCATTTATTTCAGGTTTGTGAGGGATTTTACGGTGTTAGAAATTAATCTTGAAAGAAACTCTTTTCTCGGTTGGAATTTATTCCCCTGTATTCTGCTGTTTGCTTCTTGTGTATCTCGACATTTGACATTTCCATGGCCTTTTCTTACGCTTTTACAGCCATTTCCATACCATTCATATTCATCTCAGTGTCATTCAAAGTCAAAGAGTATCTAGATTAATAAAATTAATTAAATGTTTATTTTCATATGAAGAAGTGTATCGATGAGTTGAAAAGGAGTTTGCAATGAAGTTAATTGATCAATAAATTTGAAATTCAATATTAATCATAACTTCTCACTTTCGAGTAAGTCAATTACTAGTAAATAAATATTCTTAAATAGTGCCAATGGCTTTATGACCTTATACCCAAAGAATATGTAAGTTAATAAATTAAATTTGAATAGCAACCCAAAACAAACTGTACTATCGTCAACTAGATCATCTCTATCAATTATATTTCTCTTTTAGTACATAATTAACGAAAAAATGGTTGTTGTGTGGACTCGTAAATTCTCTCCAACAGTTTCATATCGTCGGATTTCTCCTTCCAAACAAATTGGTCTTTACGAGTCAGATAAAATCCCAAAGATAAGAAAATTCACCTGAAATTTACTTCGACGAAATCATCATGCAGCCAGACTGAGGTGAAATATTCACATGACTACTGATTCTTATCAATCTCTTCTGTAGATTTAGAAAAATCGATTTCAAAATTTCTCTTTTTTAATTTCCATAAATATTCAAGAGATTCTTGAAAATGTCCAAATCCACTCAAGTAATAAAATTATCAGCTAAAATTTCAGCTTCACGAATGAGATAAAATATCAAAGATGAACGCAAGCACTCGAGAGCATCTTCACCTGTGCAAATTATTGATAATTTCACTGTTTTTATTTTCAGTCTCAAATAATAATAGATGAAAACAGGTCGTCATGTCGGGTTCCACAGATTAAATATTCCAAACAGTTCAAGGGACTACTTAAAAAATCCAGTCAGCATTTTTTTTATCTCCACATTTTTTCCATCGAAACAAATTGAACTTCACAAATTAGATAAAATCCCAGAGATAAGAAATCCACTTCGAATGGGCGAGTGAAAAAAAAAACGATAATATTCATGTGGGCATCGAAGCGTATAAAAATATCGCTCTTTTGTGACTTGACGTGCAAGCCAACGAAATACATAATTTCTCATTAAAGAGACAGTAAAAGAATTCGAAAATAAAAAAGAAAAAAAAAATGTCAACCTGTCTAGCGTGAAATAATAATTTTTATCTCATTACCATATCAAATGGGACAGATCGTGCTGGATGAAAAGTAGCAAATGCTGGATGAAAATTAACGGTAGCTGTGAGCCGTCAACTGAGACGTCAAAAATTCTAGATGGAAATGAGGGAAAAATATTCTCGGTGATTTAAACCAATTGGCAAATTGGACCAAAATGTTCCACTTATATCCCCTCCTCTCACCCTCCCCTCCCCTCCCCACCCCCCCTGGCAAAATGTAACCCGATGAATTTTCATTCCATCGATTTCAAAACCGGTCAGATTGCTTGAGGGTGACTCTTGAACGTAAGAGTTGGATAAAGTGACCAGAGAAACAGCCCACAGACTCTCTTGTCCATGTTGCAAATAGACCCTGGCAAATCTATTCCATTTAACCACGGAATATGGGCTCGATACATTTATCATTCTCTTTAGTTTCAATATATCCGTGTATATGTGTGCAATACTCGAATAAACCTGTCAACGAAATCGTATATCGCAGGTTTTAGAGTGCGGATAACAGATAAAATTATCTCCACCAAATAAGAATAAATATAAATAAATGAAAATAGGTTGAAGGGGGGTAAATTATTATTGATCGTGTTTTAAGATTTTTTTTTTTCCTTGTGAACTAGAAAGTATTGAATGTCGAGTTCAAATATTCCCGATAGTCTTGCTGAGCGTGAAGAAAAAAAAAAAATTGACAAATTTTGAAATTCTGATATTTTTACTGGCAGAAAAAAGCAAAAAATAATAGAACAAAAAATATTATCCAACACTTTTGCAATTTCACTCTCTTGTGAAAAATACCCCCTCCAGATTACAAAGATTAGAAAGGATTAATCGAATGAATCATTCAATCGATAGCAATTAATAATGACAATGATAATGATCGATTGGAAATTTTTTTTTCTCTTTAAACTATGCAAATTAAATTTCACTAAGTTGTAGTGCAATGGTATTCGAGGGGGTCACGCAAGTATAGCCAATGTATCTGACATCGTGAAAAGAGAGAGAACCGGAACACGAACGGCCTTGCCGAGAAGAGAACCAGCACCAGTTCACCACGCCCTGCATATCCACCCATTAAAATCCTGACTCTTTTTCCACCTCGGTTTTATCTCTAGTCTGTTACATTTTTTTTCCCCCATTTCGGAGCCATTAAAGATTAAGATTCTATGAGTTTACTGGAGCTGCTGAGATTTTTTTTTTTTTTCGAGTGTTATATTAGCAAATGACTTCCGAGTTGCTCGGGGGCTGTCATAAATTGTCCAATGGCGATTCGAAATTTATATCTACGGAAATGGGGAAATGGGGTTCACTTTGTATTTTACGAGTTAGAGTGAATATTCCGAAGGTAAATAAATTTTTTTCCAAAATTAATTTTCTCTTCAAATAGAGAAATCATCTCTTGGAATTTTGTTATCACTGAAGAATAGCTGAGAAAACTTCCTCCCAGCATCAGTTATACCCTATTTATATTTTGTTGAATAAATATCGAATAATGAGGAATAAAAAATGTGAAACAGAAGACGCTGGTAGTTAAATAATTCACGTCACGAGGCACCGAAGGGGAATATAATTATCCGCTCTCCTGCGTATGTTTACTGTCGCTAGTATGAAGCATCAGTGCACCAATTATAGTCCAACATCAACAGCTACAGCCGATAATCATTGGGCTTTTAATTACCATCGGCTCAACTACCGGAAGCGTAACCAGGATAATTTTTTTATTTTTCGCTATTTATTCACGACTCTCCATCTTTTTAGTTTTAATTCATCGTAATTTTCTACCATCAATCATAATCATCTATTTCATAATATCACTTATCGTTTTATCGGTTTAATTATTCTCTTTTATATCATTTTTCATGATTCCACTATTTATTTTCTCGTATTTCAAAGGAATTTCAATTGCAGTTCTTCGTGTCACCAGCAAAAAATGTCCTTTTTTGGGACAAGAAATCGGTCAACAGATTTCATTCATCGGAATGAAACTTTCTAATCACCATGACATTATCGATCATCCTATGAGCTTGAATCAATTTCTCCTCAATTTTCCGTGATTGATTTTGTTTTTCATTGGTTAAAAGGTGAAGGCAATATTTGGTAACTTGACGGCATTTTGAAATTCCCGAGAAATACGTCGCCTTAAAAATTTTTTTTTGTCATCAACTTCAACAAGTTCCGGAATGAAAAATACCGTGTAATTCACTGTTGGGTAAAAAATAAATTCCAATCCTCATATTTATTTCAAACTTGACGCCGTTTTGGAGAAAAATTACTAGAGACACTAATTACGAAACGTTTAATTTCCCTTCTGTTTCCAGGATTTAATTAAAAAAGTATATAGATTTTTTCCATCAATGGTGAGAGTCATTGCACCTGCTTTACATTTTTTTTTCTTCCATCATCGTTTCTCCCAGGTATAACTATGGCGTAACGATTATGAAAATCTTGATCGACTGCCTGTCCCCATGAACCGATAAATTACCAGTAAAAACACGAAAGCAATAACCTGAATTGAAAATTGTGAACAGTTCGGCTTTTCTCTAGGATCATTGCGACCGATTCAAAGTGTAATATAAGATTTTTTTAAGGACAACACAGAATTACACTGAATTTTAAACCAGAAGAGCCAGGGCCATTCACCCCGGGAGCTGATTATCCACCAAGAAACTGGTCTTCATCCGAAACATTCCTTTTCATTTTATTTTCAACCATCATCTCATTTCATCCCGACCCTAAAAAAATTCAATAAGAGGGAAATTTTTTACCTGTAAAGCTAAGTGATTCCAGTGAATCTCAATATTTTTTACTTATAATTTACTATTGGTGTTTGCACTTTTTACTCGGATGAAATAATTCGATAAATCATATTGAATGAACTCAGGTGAGTCGGTTTTACTAAACAATTTGCATGAAATATATCACAACATAAACATCGACGAAATTCTTCTATCAGTATATTTTTAATCCTGAAGATCATCTACTCAATGAAATTAATCTCATATGGAATCATTACGAAATTAATTGATAAATAAAAACTCAAGACCGACTGGCAAACGTATAAAGAGGTCAGCGACGAGATAAAAAGCTAATTTTTGTTTATAGCACTGTAACACCCTGTGATTAAGAGGTATTCATTACCTCCTTGATAATGCGCCACAAGAAATGACACGCCCTGGCCATTTCAACTGAATTGCATTATGCATTATCGGTTAAAAATCATTCTTAATTTTCTATAATTACACTTTGATCTGAACTTTCCTTTAGGATGCAATTGACTTCATCTCATTGAATTTTACGATGTCTGACTGGCTCAATTAAATTATCGGGATAATTAAATTCAGTATTCAATCGGAGAGTGGTTTATTCAAAAATCGGTTCACTTCAATTGTATACGAGATGAAAAACTTTTTTTATCTACATGGAGTCGATAACTTAATTTATAGCTCCTCTATCGAACTGTCAATCTTGGATAATGGGGGGCTAAGGAGCCAGGGGCTTCTATCTTCCCGATCTTCATCTTTCCATTATTTACAGTCTAATAAAATTCTGAAGCAACAAGTGACCCCTGGGAAAGAGAAATATCGTGGTCGGCCGATAAAACAACCTAGGAGTTTCTCACTTTCAGACTTCACACAACACTATTTTCATGTGGGAGAGACATAAAAAATTGCAGTTCCAATTTTCATGGAATGAAATTGCGAGAAAAATAAAGACAGCGAAAAGTTAAATTTTTTTTCTTTCAAGAAAACTACTTTTGGGAACACGACACCGAATAATTCAATATTTCTACTTTGTCAATAAACAAAATGGGAACGACCTTGTAAATTCATTCGAAAACCAATTGGTATTTTATCAGCAACAATTATTGTATTAAAAATAAAATACCATAAAAAATTCCAGAGTTAGTTATTTCCACGAAGTTGCCGGTGATTATTAATGGTACGTTCAAAAATTTTTAGAAATTACCAAAGAGAGAGTGGAAATACAAATTTTTTCTGCATTTAACGTGAAAAAATAACAGTATTTCGCAACGAAATTTTTACTCTTTGGGCCTGATTTTTTTTTTCGACTACGTAAAAATGAGCTCGTTTTACCGTGCTCCACAAGAATTTCTCTTATATTTTTTTCCACGAACGAAAAATTTACCCAAGTACTCCTCACGTTATCCTACTGATTATAGATGTAAATCCATCAACTGAAAGATGTAATTATGTTCAGAATACATTGCAAAGAAGGAGATAAATTCCCTGATCTTTGTTGCAATTATGCAACCCGTTATAAACTAATCCGAACAAAATTATAATCATCAACGCAGTTTATCGGAATTAAACAGAAAGGTCAATGGATGGAAATTAAAAATCAACTAAGGAAAATTAATGGAGTGGATTAAAAAGGTGTAGAAATTGGTTTATAATTTATTAATTAATCAGATAAAGCACTAGGCAAACAGAAATTATTTTCATACTACTCAAATATAAATAATTCAAACACAACTAGCTTCGAAGATTAACCATGTTTGCCTCGTAGTATAATTTACTAGCAATTCTCAAGATACGTGAAATCCACATCAAGTGAGGATTTTCTAAATTTTCAATTAATAAACCGAGTAAAAAATTATTGTTGTCAAAAAATCCAATTTCAGTCATGAGAATTATATTGAACTAGAAGATTATCACTCAAGGAAAGACCTTGGATAATAATTCAATAACAATTCTTAACATTTAAAACTATCCGGAATTATTTCACTTCAGAAAGTCTCGAATTCCAAAAATTTGAGAAAATAATTCAGTGTTTTTAGTCGAGATCATACATAATATTATAATTAGCCTAATGACAATAAGTGTAACGTTTGAACTGAGCTTTGACTACCCGAAAGCACCTGCTTTCGAAACATACATTCTCCAAGATATTTTCTTTTGTCAAAAATTCCAATCTCTGGCTGAAATAAATTTTTTTCTCAGTGTAATTCACAATCCTTCAGGACTTTTGCAAAACTATTAAAAATGGCAGCAGGATGCCCATTCCAACCCCCTGCAATCTCCAACACCGACCCCCTGATAAAGACAAGCTCCTCAAACAATTTCATTAAGATCTGCGACAACCGGAGTATTAAACTTTAAATTCCCAACGATATTGATTAATTTTCCGATCCATTCAGAGATAAGACATTCAAACAAACTGATTAATGCGTTATAGTGAACGATCCTACAAAGCGGACAGTGGCTTTGTAATTGGAACATTGACCAGACCAAATTCACAACTATTGCTGACGCAAGATGAATGGTACCATCAATAAAACGAAACCCACTTATCTTGTCCATTATATCCGCCAGGTGTTCACAACTCGTAAACGTCATTACTGCGTTCTTATCAATGTTTCCCTCTTTGTATTTAGTCTCGACATTGAATGAGCCAGTGTCTGAGTGAGTGAGAGAATAGAATTTCCTCCCTCCTTCCATCGGGTATGTCTACCCTTTCACCGCTATGGATAACCAAGCGAAGAGGTATCAGAGGGGGCCCTCTTTTCATTTTGTATAAAGCAAGTAGTTGAGTGCTATACACAATCCTCGCTCTCCTGGCTTCAATCGAGAGAGTTTGATGACCTTAACGATGCCACCAATTCACGAGATATATCCAAGAGTTGGATGGTTCAGTTCTTTTACGAGACGATTACAATCGTACAAATACATTTTCCAGTATTTAAAATATCACTGGGCTTTTGTTTCAGAAATGAGACGCGAGTCCTTGACTACCCTGACCTTTTTGAAGATTGTGAGGTTATGCCACTGAGGGGGAGGAAGAATTTATTGAGACCATTAACATGCGATAAATGAAAAAAAAAGTGAAGCCTTTATCCGATAAATCAAATTCAATCGAATGGCTAACGATTTCCATACATTTTTATCATAGCTGAGCTCATGCCACGGTAATTTGCAACAACTTTTTAATACCCGAGACGTTTTTAATTAATTAAACTCTTGTGAAATCGCTGATGTTAAGTTTTCAAGACTGAGAGCAATTATCTGACCAATCATCGTTGTAGTCGGATGATTTCTTTGTTCTAGAAAAATGATTATAAAAATTCTTCGTCAGCGCATGCTGAAATGACTGATTTTGCAATCTTTCGAGCATTACGAGAATTGTTGAAGATGAATCAGAAGAGTTTCGTGTGATTTTTTATTTCCTGCATATTATGTAGAATGATTTGGATTTTTGGGGAATATACGAGACTGCAGTAGAAGATTATCAGCCGTAAGAAATCATCATTACGTTTATCCAACGGAAAATAAGAAGGCGCGAAGTAACAAAAATTCATGTACATTTGGATTGAATTTGCGAAAAAAAAAACTTAAACTTTATGGACAGTCAATCAACAATTTTCAACAGAGTGCCATTGAACATTAGACACCACACCTTAAGGTTAAACGTGGCAAGGGTCAAATATTGCAAGAGTTATAACTCACTCGGGCAAATCGTCACGAGGTTCAGACCTCACAAGGTTCAAACGTTATGAGAATCACCTTTGAAGGATCACTCTGCGCGAGCATCACATCTCACAAGGGTCATGTCTAGCCCGAAGAGCTGCATAAATTACTGTACCTTATTTATTTTATGAATCTCATATATATGTGGCGCGGGAATGGTCCAGTGGTTCGCCAGCATACCGGAAGTGAATCATAAAATTAAAGGATCACCGGCAGGTGTAGTAGGAATTGCAAAAGGGAATTTCTTGATTTGGAAGATCAGAGAGAAGGACCTTATGGCTATGACCCGCAAAAACATGAGCGTAACTTTCAAATAGTTACAATTTTTTAAAATTAAAGGAGCACCTCGCAAGACTCAAATAAGATCGTACGATGAAGCGTAATTATTTTTAATCATTTCTGATGATTATTCTTTTGATCTTAAATAGAATTTCTTAATGACTAGTTGGTCACCTGCTCCTAACATTCTCAACTAAAGAAACTTATCCTGAAAGCAAGAGACAAGATTTCAAACCCACCCTGAATATCACAAACTCCGATTTTCGCTACAATAATAGAAATATCTGCCATTAATCCCTCTCTCCCTCTCACTTCATATATCTATTGCGTGTCCAATTACCGACATAATTAAACCCCCATAATAATGTATTACGAGAAATTATATAATGAAGTTTGAAGAACAATAAAAGTCAATAAATCTCCCATAACAATCGGCAATTAATAATTCATCTAATTAAAACCCACAAACATTGTCTATTGATGTGAAGTGAAATAATTCATTTCCCTGTTCATTTGACGTACAGTATTACCATAATTACTGGATGTTAGCACATACGTAATAAACACAAAGGATTCGTCATTGGGATGTCAATTACATGGTAAACACAAGGTGTCTTCCTGACACCCAAAAGAGAGGGGAAACTCCAGACAGTGGAGGCGACAAGTGTAAGTAATAGTTGTCGCGCGCAAAACTACCACAAATGAGAGAGGAAACGAGTAGGAAGAGAGAAAAAAAAAAAGAGAAAAAAAAAAGGGGCCTTGACCGGTACGATGCGTGACCATCGTCATGACTGGACGGTATACACAAGCACTGATTCAGACCGTCAGGAATGTCTGCCAAGCCAGTGAACAGCACTACGTCCTCTTTGTACCGTTCATCGTACGGTCAATCGTGTGTATAAACACCCTGACTTACGCCAACGTCATATTATCATTCTCTTCGTATCAATGTACCCTGGGGCAACAATTTCCAACTACGTTTTTTCAACGTTTGAAGGAACTCGATAGATTGATTCGTTCTAAATCCAGACTCAATGCTGTGTACATCATATTTCATCTTGTGTTTATTATCGTAAAGAGAGAGAAAAAGAAAAATAAAGGCTATAAAGTTTGGAGTAATCGGTCAATGATGTAACGTACTGTGAGTTATTGACACTGGATCAATGGACTTGGTGGATGATGGCTCAGTGAAAGCAAAAACCATTAAAATGGACAATTACAAACATTTTTTTTACAACGGTGAAATGTAATATATCAAATTTTGATGGTTTTATGAGAAGACAATCGTATGGATGTTGAGATTTTTCAGATGCGATGTTAATAATTTTTAGATTGATTAATTATATTCTTGGGTTAATGTGCACATAACTGGAATCTCGAACTCGAATCGACAATGTCGAAGCTCTGTGACACTTATTTATTATTGGTTGGCATTTATGACGCGGAATATGAAGATTGTGACAACTAATAGCACGTGGAGGCGTGGTAATCAGGATCTAGTGATAAACTTATGATAAATCGATATCCAAAAATAGAGTCAGATGTTGTGATCGAAATTAGGCCCCTCAAAACGACTATCTCAGTCGGTGACAAATTTTTTTGTGTCATTTCCCTGATTTTATGAAAGCTTTTGGGAGCTTTTCTAGATAAGGGATACAGACGTCATACCACAAAGTTGATCAACTATCAGGAGCTACTTCTACTGGAGCTATTAGTATCAGAGGAGGTCAAATCTCCAGGGGTTATCAGCCTTTTTTTCCGGCATGATAAATTATGGAATGAAAAATTTAAAAAATTCATGCAAGTGCCCTCTTTTAGAAGAGAGAATGTCTGAATCATTGATAGAAAAAAAAATTGCAATCAGTGATAAACCGAGGAAACACGATTCCAAATGTAGTTCATTTCTGTATCACAACACCTCACTTGACAGGAGGAAATGATTAGATCATCCGGTAACATTTCCGGTTTTCGATAACATCGGGGGGAAAAAAATTATTTGCTGCTAATCTGTGCATTTCTATGCCAGTGGTTTTATTTTGCGGTTTTTATGTTTTTTCGTTTACTTCCAAGGACATCAGATATCAAGGGCTTTCTCTCGACCACAGTAAAATGCATAAAAACATGAGAGTTTTTTTTTTTTCGAGTTTCATTCAATCAGACACCTGTGGAGTTCATCGAGTTGATTCTCCCATGGACTTAAACTTTCTAGTTTTATGATGACATATAGACATGTTCCGCGGGGAATTATTGATTATCAGAATAGCTAATGGATCACTGGATCAAATATCATCTCTCGAATAGGAAGCAATTTCTATTAAAGGATTATGAAAAAACCGGATTTTTCTGACATTGACGAACAGACGATAAATTTTAAAAAATCAAAGAATTTGAAATGAGATTTTTCTGAATTGCTCATGAGTTAATACAATATTATAATTACATTGAGGTACCAAAAATAATAATTTAATAATTATGGACTAAAAATAATGATCCCATTATTAATCCTGATATTCAATCTCTTAATCTTTTCTTCTGCGATTGTGCTATAAAATATTAATTGAAAATCTCCTAGAACTCTTAGAAATAAATCATTGTACTATTCTCGAGAAAATTCGAAACGGTTCGATGTCGCCCCACAGGGACACCTGTGCGTTATCCCTAATCGCATTAGCCTGAAGAAAAACGAGCAAAGTAGTGGAGTAACGTGAAACACAGCACGGCCTCATGTATCTCAAATTCATTTTCATAATAAAATATACCGTTATGTCTTGATGAAAGTTGAGTCAAATTATTATTTTTCATCGATAACGTCTAATGAACGATCAATTAAAGCACATTATTTTTTTTTTACACCAGTGAGTAAGAATTTAGTGGTATGAAAAAAATTTCAAATGTATTTATCCAATGTCAATGAACTCTCAAACTTTCCCTTTCCTCGCTCCGAAGCGTTCGTGTATCAGTCGTCTTTTCCTTCTCACTTCAGCTAGAATTTTAAATTGCCCCGATATGACTTGATATATATTACACAAAACGTATAATTATATTTTTACCTCCTCTTTCAACAATTCAATTATTTTCTCATGCACAACTTTACCATTTGAATATTTTTCACCTCAAGTATTTTATTCCAATAAATCGATCTTCTCATTTTTAATTT
This sequence comes from Diachasmimorpha longicaudata, assembly GCF_034640455.1. NCBI lineage: Eukaryota > Metazoa > Arthropoda > Insecta > Hymenoptera > Braconidae > Diachasmimorpha > Diachasmimorpha longicaudata. Next base: position 13,195,272 of record NC_087225.1, read on the forward strand.
TATTAATTAAATAAGAAATAGAATGTAGACATTGTTCGATGAATTAATTTGTTTATCTCTTGTTTATCATTGAAAAATCGTTGCCTATCTATTCGCGATAACGTGATAATTCCTCGATAGTTCACGATGAAAAATTTCGTTAACTCGCGCCACTGATTCATTAATTTTCAAGAATTTTCAAAAATTTTGTATTGAAAGTATTTGAGTTTGCATTTGGAACGTACGGTTGACCACGGCCAGACAAAATCCTTAGCTCCACAACGCCAATAATTTTTTAACCAGTCGTACATTATCCACTATGCGCCACCGTACTTTCTTCGCTGGCAAGTCACTCCCTGGAATGTAGTCGCGTTCACGCACTAATTATTTTTGATAAAAAATACGAGATAGGAACCGCAAAAGGGGGGGGGGCGACTAGGCATATATTAATTAATAAACTGTGCAAGTGTTTTATGAGGGGAAATTATAGTGAAGCAAACAGCCCGAAGCAGCTGAAGCTCGAAGTTTTCGCGAAAAACAGTCTCAAGGTGGAATCAACTTCGCCGGACGCGAGGGACTTCTTCATGGCAGCAAAACCAAAGTCTGAATTACACACAACCTTAACAAATAATTTTTTTTGCTTTCGAAAATGAACTACAATATGTAGGCATTTGTCCTTCCGAAAATCAAAAAAAAATTTATACTATTGACGTTTATTAGTATGTCAAACATACCAATGATTTATTAGCTAAATTTATTATATTTTAAAAATATAAACGAGAACAAAAATCATTATCTTTCTCGATAATCCCCTTGAACTGAACACTTCGTGTGATTCATAATAGTTAAGTAAAATCTAATCATCTTTTACACTGTCAAAATGAAAAATTTACTTGGAAAAAGTAGAGCAAAAATTACTCATAAAAATGGAGATTCATTGTCAAGTCCGGACGTCTTCATTTTTCACCCACGTTTTCAATAATTCATTTGTGGTAGAAACACAAATCAAAATATTATTCGCCATTGGAAACTGCATAATATATGACAGCCCGAATAACACACGATTAACGATGTTCGATAACATCATTATTTTTTATAATTAAATTTATAACCCTTGGGACATTTCCCTATTGATCATTGTATATGAGTAGACAACATAATAAAGGGTGAATAAGGTTCGAAGAATGTCCTTTAAATTTTTGTCTTCAGTTGAGTAATATTTTATGTGGTGATATCTAATTGAGTTCACAGAGTTGACATTGAAAAAGATGGAAAATTATTTTTTAATCCACTTTGACTAGTCCAATTAAAAAAAATAATTATCAAAGAGTTTTAAGGCACAAATGTGAGTGTAGAATCCGAAAAAATCGTAGATAAAGAAGTACAAAAAAAAACATTGAATTACAATTACTCTCCATAAATTGAATCATAAAATATTTATCACTGTACCTCACCTACGAATGTCCATAAATAAAATTCCACGGAACTAATAAAATCTGCAATATACATGAAATATGTTGATGATTGAATCAGTGAGTGGATTATTGACTCTCCCTCCAAGAAAAAGATATTAAAGTCTGGAATTTCGACGGAAATAATCTCATTTGAAAAAACAGACAACCACCTGTGAAATCCGTGCAACAATGTAACCCAAGGGTCTTGAAAAGCGATATCCCACGTAATTGCAATTGCAAATAAAACGTTCTTTCTTCTCAACTGTTTTGTTGAAAGGTGTAAGAGCTTGTGCAATATCGAATGTTATTTTGTAACCACTGACGTTAAATTTCCCGGAAAAACTTTGACTCCGAACTTTCGCATTCCAACGGTCTGTGTATATTTTGTTTAAACAAGTATTCAATAAACCAAACATGAAAAAAATTAATCAACAAAACTGAAGGGCATTTGTTTATCGTACATCTGCTTTTATTCTCTCTCTTATCAAGGCCACATCGTTGAAATTCACACCGACCGAAGCAGGAAAACAACAAATAAATAAATATTTTTTATCACTCCTCCTGTCCATTGTTTATTCCCCTCAAATCAGTGAATTCCAGCAATAATTCTCACGCTACAGCTTATCAATCGCTCAGTCTTGCATCAAGAAGAAATCAACAGAGAAATGAAAAAAAAAAAAAAAAAAAACTCTTTTGTACGGGAAGTGGAAACGAAAGAATTCAAGAAATTATCAGTATAAAAAAGCGTATTCGTAGCGGTTTTACTCGGCGACTTACCGTAATTTGAGAACAGACAAAACGTCGACCCAATTTTACTCTGCATTGAAATTCAACACTTGTAAAAAAAAAAAAAAAGTGATCAAGAAAAATGAATGGAGCGAAAAAAATTGAAGCAAAAAATTAGATCGAGTGAATTTCCATTGAATATTCAATTCAACTGAGTTTATTATTTTACTTGACATCTGAGTATCGATAACTCTGTATTCAGCTCGAGGGAAATCGAATTAAAACACGAAGGCAAGTGGCTCGTATCTCGACACCCACACAGCGCCCAGAAAGCCATATTGAATGATCGAAAAAACTTTGCGTTATCAAATTAATCATGAAGAAGGTCGAATGCGTCGGGGTTTATCTAAGTGTACACAAATGAAACACTCGATCCAGAGCACTCACGAAAAAGAATTGCCATTTTTAATTGGCAAATGAAAATGTTCGAAATGATAAAAAAAGAAATTGAAACGTTTTCTCGATGCAGTCTCCCTCACATATTAATTTTCAACTAAAAATACTGCGATGAAATTCTAAATTTACTATTGAAAAATAGTTATCGACTTGTAAATCCTCAGCTGCAGAATGAAACAAAATAAATGACTCTCTGAATGTATCGAATTTCTCGGTAATACAGAACGGAAAAACCCCCTGACAATATTGTAACAGTATCGTATTGAGAAGACACTAACGAAGTCAAAGTGAACCCCCTCCTGGGCATTCAATTCGTTACGCTAGATCACCCTTCGGTAATGGAGTGAAAATAATAATTGATTGGCATCATTGGAACTAGGGAAAGAAGTCTGCCTGGTCACCAGCAAATCGATCAAATCCAGCTGTGGAGATTAAACGATTCAGATGAGGTACAGTTGGGGGGGGGGGGGGGGAATGTGGCCAATCAATCTCGATATCTCTTCAAATATCAATTGCCATGATAATAAAGCCGAACAAAGAATCGGCTAATCGAAGTAATGTAACCCCGGGACTAGACAAACTACGCTCGATAATATAGAAAATAACAGCGATATTGATACTCCGCAGAACATAATTATCATTTGCCTTATTCATGAGTCAATAGATAACTCTGGGGAAAACCCGATTGGCATGAAAGTGAAATGAAGCAAATGAACAGTCAAAAGAAAAACAATATGTCCTTAATTAATATCCTTTCAACCATCAATCATCATTTCCACCTCTAATTGACACCCCGTGGTAATAATACAATAAATATTTTACACGTGCGACACTACGTTGACTCGAATATGGATGGAAATATGATATACGAAGAGAAATATTTTAAAAATTCCTGCGCTAAAATATTTTAAAAATTCCTGTGCTAGCACAGGAAAAAATTCATAAACAAATGGTCAGGAAATTCCAGTCCTGGTACTAGGAATTTCCGGGGAACTTTTGTGAAAACTTAACATTTTAACCCGTCATCATCTATCCCCGAAAATTAACAGAAGCAGAAATGTCTTCCCCTGGATGGGGGTATTCCGTCAAATGTCAATGGAATTCTTCCGTTTACATGAGTTGTAAATTTAGAGAAGTTCGCCCCGCAGGTGTTGTCTATGAATAAAAACGATAACAAGTAGAAACGGTACACGCGTCAGACGTGCGTAATTTCCAGATGTGTAAACGTTGTTCGACAATACATCTATCTAATTAATATCGAAATGCAAATAAGTGGAGTTCCGGGCAAGATAGACAACAGAAGGGGTTGTCTATCTTGTCCAGGGGTCGATCACTTAGGAACTCACTCGACCACTCAATTGGACCTCACGGTGGTAGTCACCAGACATCACTGGAAATCAAATAATTTCCATCTCCATCAGGGATTTCTAATGACTTGTGGATAACATTGGAAAACAGTAGAAGTAATCTGCTGTACACTAGAGACGTTGGTATTATCGTTTTTTCGTATTGGCCGTTTCTCTCTTAATAAAAGAACAGTACTAATTCTTGTGGATATAACGAAGAATTACTGATGATTGTCTACCACTCAGGAGTTACTCCAATGGAGGTCACTATTAGAGTTCCAGAAACCACGGGGGACAATAAACCAATTTAAGGGATCAAACCTGCGTTCTAGCGTAAAATAAGTTTTCCCTGTTTATCCCGTGTTAAAAACTGTGGTGAGATAATTTTGTAAATTGTCATTTAATGATAACGTTAATTTGGTCTACACGGAAAGATATATTTAATAAAAATTACCAATTTTCTCCGGAATTGCCGAGCGAGATGTGATTAAAAATCATTTAACGAGAATATTACAGATTTTTTACGTTCTGTAATTTTACTCCAAATTTTCGATTAAAAATTACGCTACCTAAACTTTAATTTTCCAAGTCCTGCCCGTAATCGGTAAGTGAAGTTAATTTCCACGATTTCCACCGAGATAAATGCAATTTTCAAAATTTTAATGCTTCTAGCGAGACAGTAGTTATTAACGCCAGGTATTGTCTTGTCTCGTGCACGACCAGTTACCTTTTTATATATTCCGTCAGTCTACTCAAACGTCCTCTACCGATCGTGTTGAGGTCGTCAAGTGTGATGAACCGAAGGTGGGGGTAACAATGAAGGGTCATAAATGAGTCATAAAGCAATTAGGGATCCATCTATGTTTTACGATATTTTAATATATTCAAAGGACAATGGAAATTACGGCTATGTAGGATGCAGTATTAGAATATGATTTAACGCAAGTCAAATAACTTTCCTAAATATCTTTTTAAAATTGTTTCCATTCATAATTAGCGCATCGTTTAACGGAACCTGAATAAAATGATGGACCGGCATTGAGTCAAGATGAATAAAAAAAAAATACTTTATTCACTTTTTGAATGCATCAACGTGCCATTCAATCCAAAATCCATGAAACTCTGTTTTCACGAGTTATAATGAGCTCCAGAGTTCCCTCTACCTGTATAGTATTATTTAAAAAAAGATAAGGCAAACGAATGATAAACGCGACCAATACTAGCACTATAAACGTTCTTCAATGACTGGTTTACTCAGTATCGAAGGCAAAAGAGGAATTTCGAATAATTATTTTTTTTAACTCAATTCCGAACGAGTAAGGCCCAGCATTCAACGCTATCCGAGCATTTTATTTATATCGAGTTGGAAATCGAATCATTTCGATGATCTAATTCCCGCCAGTTTCCCCTAATTCGCCTCCTCACGTTCTCACCTGCGCACTGACTGGGAGAACGCCGATCACAAAAAAATAACCCGACCAATACCCCTGGCCCAAGCGTACTAGATTTAATTTGTCAAACTTGACACAGTGACTTGTTTACAACAAAACTGTCAGGAAATGTCTGATAATTTTCAAACTCGTGGAATATTACAACTGAATATTTGAATGTCATTATCATACATTTTCTCAGTCCATTCATCAATGAATAACACTGAGAAAAAGTTCATTACTACCTGAAAGTAATAATGTCATAAGAAAATTCATCGAAGTCTGTGGCTATTTTTCGGTAATGTTACCATATTTCTCAAAACGTTAACCACCTATCAACACATCACAACAGGTTTCACAATTATCCAGGAACCCCAAAAGTTATTTCAGCCTAAATTTCTTTCTTCTCACATTAATCATTGTCCATTCGCCCAAGTCATTCTGTAACGAGCAATTAATTACGAAATAATGGCATATCCGAAAATAGAATCATAACGAATCAAAAGCTGACGGCAAATTCATTGTACCACATGTATCTACGTGACATTCAGACCAAGATCAATGGAACTCTGCTGTTTACATTGACAGTAAGAGTAAATTCATTCCGCAGGTGTTGTCTGAAGGAAAAAAAAAACGATAACATGAGCTGAAATGGTACAAGCGTCAAACGTGTAAATGCCCAAACGTGTAAAGTTATTCGACGATAGTTTTGCTTACTTAGTATCGAAGGTACTTTGGAAAAACAGGTTTCCAAACGCCAGCAGGGAGAATGGTGTTTTATTTTGGTGGGGGAGTCCCCGAGACCGATGCCACCGAGTGGCCAACACAGCGTGGGGGGACAAGCGGGCGGCCCCTGTCGGGGAGCAGAGGGAATACCGGCGACAAGTAGCGTTTACAGTTATAGTCAGTCCGGATCGGGCGCTCGTTCAGCCGGGATCACGCTCGGTGGCAACACGCTCTTTTCCACTATCATTTCTCGGCATTTAATCATATTTTTATCAATCATTCCCTGACATTAAAATAAAATTTAAACAATTGTTTTCATTTAAATTCCAACGATTTATCGTTTAAATAATCTTGTGAATAATTAAAATTGTTCTCTTAATGAGTTTTGACTTTTTGTGACAAACGGAATTACTCAGTGAAATAAAAAAAGTATGCCATTGTGAATAATAATATTGTTTTTAAGTTATTCAAACAGTGAATTATTCACCCGAGTTTTCGATTATTCTCGATTGATATTTACCACGGATTCCCGTGGAATTTCAAGAGTGCGATTAACGGGACCAGGACAACCAGTCTTGTCTTCCTACGCGAAGACATTTAAGACACATTGGAATTTTCAATCGGCCTCCACGTGTTTTGTTTAACCATTAGTTTGCCACAATAATTCTTGAATAATTTCAGAAAATTGTCCCCCTCTCTCATTGTCATTGCAACTCTGAGAAATTATATCACCGGAATTGTTACTTCCGTTTCCTCATAAGATTCTTTTCCTCAAGTCTCTCAATTCAATAGAAATAAAAAAGAAAAATATCAAAGAAAATCAGTCTTCTCTTTCATTAGTATCACTTCCTTCTTTATCGAAGAATTTTCTCCTTTCATTTTCCTTTCTATCGATGAAGAGAAATCAATGGAATTTTCCGGAATTGAATTTTCTTGAGATTCATCATTCAATTTGCCATTTTCTCTTTTCATTATTTCATATAATCTACAAAATAAAAGAAAACAGGGAATTCCGGATTGCGGCTCTGAAACCGTGAGACTTTTTCTCCCTTGTGGAATAACGTCTCTGGGTTATTCGCACGTCCCAAGGAATTCCCCCGGTGCGTTTTCACAGTGACGTGAACGTCGCGCAGCTCGACCTCTTTCACTTTAAATTTCCCTTGAGAATGAGCAAAAAAAAAACATGAGAATAAAACACTATTGAAAGAATCACAATATTTTTTCCCCAGCCAAGGCGCTCCAGAGAAGGAAATAATTGAAATTGAATTGAATTGAGAAAAAGAAATCTTTTCAACTCTCGTCATGAGACATTTGCGCGAAAATAGAATATCCAATGTCGTTATTTTTGACACATATACCACTCACAGGTTATTCCTACTACACAAGTTTATTTGTGTATATGATGGTGTACAACAACTCCATGGGAAATACGATACATTTATTTCACTCCGTGTGAATTTCATTTCTCGAGTTCACCTTTTTTTTTTCCAAACAATTTTTATCGCTTATCGAGGCCGATTAAGAGATACGGATCAAGTGCATGTCATTGGTACATTATGTTGGCTCTTATTTTTCGTTCATTTCGAATTGAACACTTGTGGATTCTTTTAAATCATAATCAAACAGTCTGCGATTGTTCAAACGTGAAACAGAATGAATATGAGAAAAGAAAATATTCTTATCGGCTAAAGAATTTGGGAATGATTTTTTAATATTGTTTCAACGGACAACTGTTTTATTTTTGGAACAAAGTGGAGCACAACAGAATATTAGACCGGAATATTTAGAAAAATGAATGTCTTCTGACGTTTACCTTCAAATCCATTCGCTTCCTGTTTCACCCGTAATGGCATGTGAAAGACCGATGAGTTTGAAAAATCAGAGCGTGAGGATTTCCTCAAAAAATTCTCGAAAGCCATTTGTTCCCTAAATTTCCAGAATCATTAAATTGCTGGAAAAACATTTGAGAAACTAAATTTCGTGAGAGTGAAAAACAATTCTGGTAAATTTTTTCCGAATTCCTTGAGTTAATTAATGAACTTTATAATCTGCTTGCGACGCGTGAAATTTCTTACGTCAAAGATTTTTTACGATCCCTAAATGATGTTTTCTCAGAGATTTGAATGGAAATTATGTACAATCGGGTAGCAATTCGCCAATTTATGACAAATTTTTGTGATTTCACAAAAATTATCTGAGAGGTTGATCACCATAAGTCTCTTATAATTCTTTGAATTCCATTTCAGGTGCCTCTGGAATAACAATAATCGACGTTGAAATTCACGGACATGAGGGAATTTTAAAAGTGTTGCCAAGTGAAGACGAAATGCGGAGGATGAAGCGAAGGAGAGGTGACGAACGCTTCAGTGGATTAATCCAGAGTCTTGTGTGTTAAAATGAGATTGTGACTGACGAGAAAAAAAAAACGAAATCGACACTTCAAGATTTAATCAGGAAATCATATACGAATAAATTAAAATAAGGAAATAAATAATAGCAATAACAACAAAGGAAGAAAATAAAAATTAAAAGTGCAGTGAACATCAGCGAGTTATTGTGAGTTCTTGTGTATCGAAACAGAAATAAACGCGATTTTTCCTCTTGACTTTAATAAGCAGAAAATTAATTCTCAGAAGGACATAGACAGGTAAGAGATAAACGTTATTTTCCACCATTATTTTTCGTTTTTACTGAGTATTCTTCCTCGTGTTAACACCTTTTTTTTATTCATTTTCATTCTGGAAGACATTGTTTAGCATAATCAAGTTTACGGAGAACCATCGTCTGGGGATTTACATTAACGTGGGTTAAGAGGGGGTTGAGGTGGTTCATTCGTGTCGTGAAAGACGATGATAATGACGTTAAAGTTGGTACGCATCGGTCTCCGCTTCGGGTATCTACGGTCATGAATAGATATGCCACTGTGTACGTGAAGTGTCAAAATGATAAATCACATGGAAGGTTATCGCTGTCAGTTTCTTTATTTTTTATTCATTCAATAAATTTTTTCCCATATTTTTGAAAATTATTAATGAAGGGATTAAACGAGTAGCTTCAATTTTGCAACTGACACGATTGATTTTTGTTTGTTCGATAAAAATGAAAATAACTTTCATTGACAAAATATTTTGAAAAATAATTTCCCCCTTCTGCTTTTTTTTTCAATATGAAGAGCTTATAAAAAGCATGAAATTAGTTGTCGTCAGATTGGACGTCAGTAACGCCAACACTTTGCCTTATCACTCTCATTTATAATACGCGAAGCCAAGACACCAGACAACAATTCCATACTTCATTGTTTTTTTATTATAACGTGTGGTGCACTTTTAGATTATATCAGTTGGTACATAAAAATACTGAAATTTATGTTCCTTTCGTGGTTGTATGATATATCATTCCGTCAATCGTTGAATCTGAGCCGTAAAAAAAATTCTGTCAACCCGTCAACTCGATTTATATCGATCACAAATTGATATCTACATGGTTAATCGCGATTAACAACTGACAAGAGCCTCGGTTACTTTGATGGATAGAGGGAGGGTTTGTACTCGGTAACCTGTCGTATTCGACATTTACAAATTCTGCTCCTTTGTAAAACTAATTATAATGTTCCATTAGTGAGAAATAATCATGTTTAAATCCCAGTATCGTATCGTTTTTTTCGGTTTTTAACGAAATTTTAGAGAGATTCAAAGAAAAACTAACAAAGTAGACATTTTTTTAACTAAATGGTTTTTAAAAGATTATTGACTATGGAATGGTATAGTTTATCGTGAATGCGGGAAATAGACTACACATCTGGAAAATTCGTGTTCAACTCTAGAATTCGCGTGATAAAGTAGAACACCTGTGGATCTCATATCTTCATTCACAACTTCCTTCTGTATCAACAGGCAGACCACACGTATCAGAACAAAGGAAGTCCCCTTATCTTCAGCATTCCTCGACCATGTGGTTGTCAACACACATTATTTTTTTTTTTTCAACGAGGAAAATATGCTGACACTGTGAAACTCCCCGCGTGCCAATGTACAAATCGGTCATTCTCTCTTTGTCAGTTGATCCATAAAATACAGTCAAACAATATCGAGAGATAAAATCAAACGATTATTCATATTGCTTCCAGGTCGATTCCACATTAATTCTCGTGAGGGGTTGGATGAGATAATGCGAAGTCTGGAGAGATTATCAGGCAGCGATCAGGACTGTGGAGATCAGGAAATGTACATCGATCTGGATGACGCTTCGGTCGATTCAATCACTGGGAAAAGAGGGCGACATCATGTTGCCGAGGTAAACGGATGAATTGAATTTATTATTCAAACAAATTCGAATTGCCAAGACCACTCGGGAGATAGAAAAAAAATTTCTATCATCTAGATATCAAGCAAAATGACAAATATGCGAGGAGACATTCTTTAATATCTCCCTGACCTGATTATCGAACGAGAATCACAATTTGATATCAAGAACTTCATAGCTGTTTAATTATAATAATTATGAGGGTTGTCAATAGAAAATATCTCAAATGACCTCTTTTGCCCTTGATGAAACGATAATGTTCAAACACATACTCCCATCATTTCCCTCTAAAATTGTCAATAACTCATCAAACGACCGAAAACGTGCGCTAATTCGATAATGATCTCATAATTGATACTATTGTGAATTGTTGAAGTATGTCAATAACGGCTGATGTTATGAAAAATATCGAGAGACTATTTAAAGACCGGAAAGCTCCCCACAATAAAAACCTCACGATTATTTTCCCTAACATCACTCATTCCCACCACAATTCAACAATTGACAATATGAATTATGGAAATTAAACTCGTTCCACGGCTTCTCCACTGGAAATCAATGTTAAAATATTCAACTGACGGTGAAAATTATTGAAATAATCAGGTGGGCGAGGAGAGTGACAGCAGCGGAAGCGAACGTAGTCCAAAGCAAGCAAAACGTCGAAGTCGCGGTGGTCCACCAACGACACGAAGACGAAAAAGTGGAATTTCAGCGAGAGAGAGAAACCTGAGGAGGCTAGAGAGTAACGAGCGAGAGCGAATGAGAATGCACTCCTTAAATGACGCATTCGAGGTAAGACACACGTTCCATCCTCCACATGAAGCCACTAAACTACTAACAGAGTGACTCTAAAAATAGTCGATATAAAAAAAACGAGGAAAGACCAAACAAAAAAAAAAAATGAAACAAATCTTGAAACGTCCTTGACAATTTTCTCCTCTTTCCCTGACTTTTTACCCGGCGGGCCTGTATTGTCTGAATAAAATACGAGATGAGAAGACAGGAGGTGAGGCTCAGGCACACCTGACATGGGTAATTACCTCTCGGGGTTAACGTGCCAACTACACCATTCTATCTATTTCACTCTGTTCTCTATTATCGATGATCTCTTGAGATAGTTGACCGATCACGCTTTTTAAATCGACAACACGACGAGGATATGCATCGTCAAATAATTAATCATTACCGATAGAAATGAAAGAATAATGAGAAGACATGAGAATTAATTGATGAGCAAATTTTCTTGATTTATTTTGCACAAATCAGAAGAAAATATCCGAATGAAGGAATTACTAGAGAATCGAATACTAAATTTCTCAAGTGCCATTTCACAATCAGTGAGTAAACAATCAGTTCTGCAATTTTTACGGAACATTTTTCTCTACGCAGAACAACGGGAAATTTATTTTACCAGAGGTTAAAAACTGTTCTAGTAATTGATCCTTTTCGCGCACAATTCGTAGACAGAAGAAAAAATTTTAATTCAGTTAAAGTTAGTGGGAAGAAAATTCCCTTCATGTGAAATTGTCGCTAATAGGGAGTTAATGACTTGCAATCATGAATTAATCTTGAAAATATATTAAAAGATTCCAAGGCATTGGGTTGGGTCTCAACTGCAAGTCAAAGACCGGACATAGAAAATGCGAGGGTGTGACAACGATTGAGGCTATTGTGACTAACCGCAAAATTGTTTCAATGAAAATATTTTCAATGATCAAGTGTGGTTGACATTTACTCGCAAATAAAATATATGAAGGACGTCCTAATATTTAATTTACTTGGTTTTTGGTAGAGTTATAATTTCTGATGAATTCCGAAGGTCTCTGACTCATAGACCGCAGTCTGACACATCACGGTAATGTACCAGTAAATTGCTAAAATAGTTCAAGTGAATTTTACTTATGCTTGAGAATTGTGGAGGGAGAAATGTCATTTACGAGCAAAGTCACCGCAAAAAAATCGCTATCTCTCTGGGATTGCAAAATATTAACCGACACCTAAATTACTTAAGTTAAGTCGACTATTTGAGTCCCCAGGTAAACTATTTGACTACTTCGTTAATGAATTTAAAGTGTCAATTTTTCATATTTAAAGATTAAAAAAACACTGGTCAAGAAAGGTGGAAAGAAAAAAAAAATTTGCTTGCAACATTGTGGAAATTAATGAATCTTCTAATTTACAGCAATTGAGAGAGGTAATACCCCACGTGAAGATGGAAAGGAAGCTGAGTAAAATCGAAACACTTACGCTTGCCAAGAATTACATAATGGCGCTTACAAACGTCATATGCGAGATGCGAGGGGAGGAACAACCATACACGTGAGTTGAATAGCTAATCAACAAATATATTAGTGCCTTTCAATCTCTCCCGGTGATTAAAACCCCACATTTTTATCCTCAATTTAAAATACGCAAATTTCACCCAACGGCGCTGGTTTCATCACTATGATAATTTCTCTACTCGAGTCGTGTATGTTTCCCCCATTCTGTTGTTTTAGTTCTTTTTTTTTTGGTACCGTTATTTCAACATATTTAACGAAGCGGGTGCAGGTGGCCGGTGCGAATGCCAATCACGTAGCTAGGAGCATCAAGAGGTTGTGAATAAATTTTTCAAAACCTCATTTAAATTGAACGATTCGATGGCGGTGATGGATAAATTCTGAATGCACACATAGTGAACAATTCTATTGAAAAAAAAAAAAAATGTTGCACAGTTGAAAAAATTTTCAAGAGACTCTTGTGTGAATTTTTTTGGAAGATTGACACCAAAGATTTTTTCCCCCCACTGATCTAGAGATTTATCTCCTGTGATGTGATAGAAGTTAAAATATAACAGTCACATACATAATATTTATCCAACTGATCTATCAATTAATTGAAATTTAGTAAGACATGCTGATCATTCTTCAATTTATTTCCTTCAATGCGATATGCCGCCTGGAAAAATAATAAATTGAAAGCGAGAAAATGATAACAATTTGAAAGATTATGAAAAAAAACACGTTTCATATCTCGACGAGAATTTTTCCTCTCATGAAACAAAAATTCATTGAAAAAGGGGAAATCCCCACGATACTGATAACTTCCCAACATTTTCTGATGCTCTCCACGTGAACAAAAAACCCTTTCAGTAACGAAGCAAAAACGAATTTAAAATTACCCTCAAATGTAGTGAAAAAAAACTTCTCGGTATTGCTGTACATAACTGGAGTCGTTTTAGTGCGTTGATAAATTGTGATATCGATTTATCGACGAACAACACCGATAGAATTCGAAAACATGTTGCAATCATTGAGACGATATAATGAAGCTCATTTACTTTAAAAATGAATCTACTTATCACTTGCTATCACTCCTGCCTCCTGTTCATTCCCCATTCCCCCATTCATATAACTTCATTTAAAGATAAAATGGGTAGGCTTCAATTTTTGAAATTACTTAAGAAAATTTTTCTCTCATTACAAACAGATTTGTCGATGGGGAGTGTGGCTCAAGCAGTGGTGACAGCACGGGTCAGCATGAATTGAGCGGTGGTGAACAAGCTGAGGAAGCATCCCCCGCGTCCCATCATGAAGCAAATAACAACAGTCTGCTACACGAGGATCTCGAGCGCAGGATACCTTAGTTATATTTTTATTTTGTCTTTTTTTTAATCAAAAAAAAAAAGGGAAAAATGATGGGAAAAAGGTAATGAGAGAGAAAGAGATGCGATAAATTAAACTTCAAAGATTCGGAACTCCATTAAATGTACTCTCGTTTCGAGAGTAAAAACAAAGGTGGCTGGGAATGGGTTTTGGGGGGAAGGGGGAGGAGGCGGTAGTAAGGTACATGGAGAATGCCGTTACGTGACACACAGGATCCGACGAATTTTATCGAGGACACACGACGCAATTAAGGACCGCGCCTTGAGGCTCTTAACGATCACTTCTACCTTGTGATTCTGTTGAGACTAACGAGTGTGATCCCCTGCGTGAGAAACTGCGTAATTGTTTCATGATGGTTATTACCACTGCTTTTTGTAAACACAATTCTGTGATGAAGTTGAGAGAGAAATGAGTGAATGTAATCAGATTTTTCTTTCTTTTCATTGCTTATTTCATCGGGATTTTTTTGCGAGTAATCACACGACGAAGTTTATTTATTTCACTTGATTTCTCTCTTTGGCTTCATTCGAGTAATTATGAGGGAAGCGAAATGGCGAGACACAAATTGGCATTCGAGGGGGAGCATGGCCTCAAACGCGCTACTGTGATAGAATAATTTTTTTTTTTTTCGTATTAGAGTTTTCCGTCGATTTGAATTCAGGGACGAAGTGGTGAAGTGAGTTGAGTCTCTCTGATAATGCAATAGTTGATTAAAAACTCCAGTTGATTCTTCCAATAAGAGAAATTCGCTAACGAAGAAACCAGTCCCATAATAAATGATACAATACACGTTTTTCCTACAGATATTAATTTCTCTAATAAGTTTCTGCCAATTGAATAATTTATATTGATGATTGCTGTACTATTTTGCTAACGAGTGACCTCAGGAATAAATTGAAAAACCCCTTTGAGGATAATTTTTTGTTGAAAAAAAATTCTTAGAATCACTCATTACCAGGATTACCAAGATCAGGCACTTAAGAGGAATATAATTCTTTTCTTGACTTGACTCGTTTTATCACTCGATTCCTAAATCATTCGCCACTTATTCGTGTGAATCTCGCCTTTGTGTTTCTATTGAAATTCATTAGATAGGATTCAAATAAACAATAATGTTCATGATCTACGTGGGAAAGTTTGTTCGTGCCTTGATGTTAAACGTCTGATACGTATGTGTTTAATGTGTTAAATGTTGTTCTGAGATGACGTTGATGATCTTAGGCAGCTAATCGCTATGCAAAAAAAAAAATCGGTCTGGAATCGTTTTTCTCTTATTATTCAGTACGAAACTCGACTACGCGTCGTACTGAGTAATACAAATAAGCATTTAAAGATTTATAACAATGATGCAACTGCTTAGGTTGAATTGCTCCATTTGATTCTTCTCAATTGAGTAGATTAATGATTTATCTTGTGTTTTTTTTTCCGTGGAAATCCGATATTTTTGAGCTGATATTAGGAGGAAGCTACGTCTGAGTCTGAATTAAATTTTCATGTCATAATATTGTTGTATCATTTTTTCGTGTTTATATGATCTAAGACATTCCAAAGGATCGTGGACTGCGTCTCACGGATTTCTGATGATTTTCTCTTTTCTTTTTGTAAAGATGGTTGTGATTTTACTTAGAATCGATAGGGAAATTCGATTTGATGAGAGGATTGATTGTTATTTTTTAATTTATGATCGAGTGAGACGCAAACGTCCTCATTTCCGTCCTTAAATACGACAAGTTAAATAACATCATTTGTTCATGTTCATTAGAACCTTAGAAAAATTTGATGGTTCATTATTAACTGTGCTTCCAACTTATGAAAATGTCATTGTTTTAATTGTTATGAAAAATTCATCGTCGTTAAGTTGTGCTGAATAATTATACTGAGAGAAAATTTTTATTGAGTAATTATTGTATCAAAGATTTTATGGAGGTCATCGAATATTTTTCACAATGAAAAATGTATTTTTTCCGTTTAAGAAAAAGTTTTATCATCGTTCATGCCTTTTCTCAATGTATCTTCAATTTACACAATTGAATTTTAATAATTCCCTAGTGAAGTGACATAAAAATGCGAGTCAAACGATTGTGTGTGGAGTTTAATTGTAAATCGCTGAGGAAGTAGTGGATCCGAAGAACAACATGTAATGAAACTTTTCGTGATCACAGAAATTTCCTCCGAGGAATTTTTTCTGATGAATTTTTCATTCTCCGCAATATTCACAAATTTTTTTGACTGTCTATTTTTTGGAAAGGAACTTTGATGAATGTGTACTGATTAAATTCCAATTTTGTGGACTAATTTTTTTAACGAAAAATATCGGCCAAAATTTTTTAGAGATAATTTTTTCTACGAAAAATATCTGCTGGTAAATTTGTGAGGAACTTTTCTATCGACGATATTAGCGAGATAATTTAGAATACCAGTTTTTTATACTTTGAATGGGCTCATTTTGAATAGAATCACTTCACTACTGAATGACTTAATAAAAAAAATGAAGAGAATCGTTTAATGAGCTGTACATGTACTTGAAGAGTTGAGAGAATTCACCGTTTATATAATGCATATACACGAAAATCGTCTATTATACATATATATTTTATTATTCTAAGTTTTATAAGTGACCATATTATATTATCAATCAATTCTTCCATCAATGAATTCAGGGATATGATTTCATTATATTGGAAAATTGATAGCTGCATATGTGTGCAGGGGAGGGGCACATCCATTGGATTCTAGTTCTGAACATACAACAAAAATGGATTTTTTCGAAAACTAAATATTCACGCAAATCCCCTGGTATATGTACTTCGTATATTTATGATGAAATAGGTAAACACGAGTGATAAATACCTATGAGCGTGTGGCAACATGAAAATTGTATATATTTTTTGAAAAAAAAAATTATAATATAAAGCGAGAAATTATAATATATAACGTTTCACACGCTTAAAGACATATTTTCGTATTTATTAACCCGTCATTTCCTGGATTTTCATTTTTACTTTTCAACTACAGAACTGTCCCGAGATATGTAATCTTTATTGGTTTAGGTGAACTAACGGAATCCGAGTGTGATATGAAAAGCCCACGAGGGCAGGTCTGTTTTACTCTGTTAACTAGTGATGCAATGATACCTCGCAAATTCAGGGATATCGCTCTGAACATCTTCTTCAGCCACTACCGGTGGCAAAAATTATTAAAAATCAACACGAGTTTCAGACTGTTACTGAATGAACTTGCAAGAATTTTGGATATGAAAATAACTGACGAATATTTATTTCGACTCCATGTTGAGTGCTTTGATCGAAAATTCCGGGTGACTTCACAGTACACCAACGCAATCTACGTCGCAATTAGGTGATGCAAGTCACCACAAACTTTAAGATATTAGCAAACTTACCCCACGCCTCTTCTCCAACCGGATGATTAACGAAGATGCCACCACGAATCGATGAGTTGATCAATAGCCGACTGGACCACACGATTCGAGCACAAACTTAGTTTCACTTCACATTCTAGCACTCAGTGAACAGCCATTTGCGGCCATCCACCTTCCAACAAGCCCTAGCACTTCACAAACAACACAACACTCGATACATGATTCACTACTTTTCAACACCATGGTCACCACTTCGACTGTTATTGTCACCACTTATCATTTCAAAATCTTTATCAAGGCTTCCTGGGATACCTTCGATGTCCACATTTGTAAATAAACTGTGAGGGCAGATTCACTCTTACGAGATCGAGAGCGTCACTGCGTTTCTTGAGTTAGGGACGCCATTAGCGACTCACTCCCCTTTGTCCTTGCAACGGGCAGAGTTAGCATACATACAGTTGAACATCTTCCGGCGTATATTGCCCCCGAATTGTTATTATGAACAAGCACTAACACTTCACAAACAACACAACATTCGACACACGATTCACTATTTTTCAACTGTTATTATCGCGAATTATGAATACAAAATCGTTATCAAGTCCTTCCGGAATAGCTTGGATGTTCATATTCGTAAATAAACTGTAAGAGTTGAATCACTTGTACGAGTGCAAGAGCTTCACTGCTTTTCTTGAGGGACGCCATTAGCGATTCACTTCTCATTGGTTCTCACATCAGGCAGATTTAGCATACATACATTGAAAAATCTCCACGCGTATATTGTTCACAAATTGTTATTATAAATGTTAACAAGAAGACGTATTCTTCTGAGGACGAGTCCTCCGCGGAACGTTTGGTCTGCGTTCTCCCGGCACACAAAGGGAACTAACCGCCGGTCGATACAACGAAATTCTGTAGTCGCGAGCTCTCGAAGCAACAACACGACTCGCTGCTAGCCCCGCTGTAAAATTCAAAACATTGGGGCTCTCTGTGATCTCCCGAACTGCTTCGTACAGTACGGCTCGCGTCTACGTGCATCGACAGGCGTAATCCGACACCGTGATCTCATCGTAAATAATTTCAATAACCCAGTAGAACGTCGATCAAGGGGATAAAATCCGTAAGTACAGTGACTTAATTTCAACCTGGCCAGCTCTCTTCTGTTTTTAAGAGCATTCCTTAACCTTTAATACCACTTCACTTTACTCACAAGGGAACAAAATCAGAGAAAAGAATGTCTTTAACGAGTGACGACCGGATAAAACACAGAAAACGAGGAACCGACTCGTACCTCGTGCAAACAAAAAGATTATTCAAATCTTCAAGGACGATTGATGATTCTCAGAAGATGATAGAGTTCTTGGAGTTGCAACAGGAGTTGTCCCTTGCGAATAATAACTTGACGCAGCTCAGGGACGATATCTGGACATATCTGGGTAACCTGAGGGTCCTCAACCTGTCCGACAATTTTCTCAGCACTCTTCCGAGCGTCGTGTCTCTCCTAGTTCACTTGGAAGACCTCAACATGTCCAAAAATCGACTGATGACGATTCCAGATGTGATTTTGAGCCTCAGATCTCTCAAGAAATTATCCCTGGTGGAGAATTCGTTGAACGAACTCCCTGGCCTTCACGCTTTGGAGCATCTGGAGCAGCTGAACGTTTCAAAAAATTGTCTAAGCTCCCTGCCAGACTCCTTGGGTTCCTTGACTCAATTGAAACATGTGGATCTGTCGTTCAATCACTTCAGAACACTTCCAACCTGTTTTCAACAAGGTCTGAGAAATTTAGAGTACCTCGATGTCTCTGGCAACATCAGACTCAATCTGAATACACCAGTGAGGAGTCAAAAGCTCAAGTGGTTACTTGCCAAGCAAATTGCTTTCTGTCCTGGCTTTCCAAAATGGATATTATCAGGACATTTTTCAGGGCTTGAGGAACTTATCTTTAATAAAAGCAGGTTCGACAGATTCGTGCTGCCCCAGGTCAATCAAAAGACAATGATCAGAAAGCTGGGCCTTCAGAGCTGTTCCTTGAAGGATTTTCAGCTGCAAAGAATTCTGGCTAATGTCATTGGACTGAGAATCCTGCAAATCGGGAATGATGACTGCAGGAGTCTATCTAAACTGTTCAATGTGATTAATCAGTGCCCCTTGAAGCATGTTAAGAATCCTGCTGAGCTCGAGGAACTGGAAATGAGGAACTTGTATCTGTCTTTCGTACCCAAGGACATTGGGAAATTTACGGGACTGAAGAGGATTGATCTGGGGGGAAATGATCTCTCGTGGCTCTCTAAGGAATTTTGTGGCCTGGATAAACTCGAAACTTTAATTGTCGATAGGAATTCCCTAGTGGAACTTCCACAGGACATTGGGAAGTTGACAAACCTGAAGGTGCTGAGGGCTTCCGCGAATAATCTGGGGAGCCTTCCTGCCAGTTTTGGAGAACTCAAGAGTTTGGAGGTTTTAGATCTTTATAATAATAGTTTTACAGAGCTTCCAGTGGCCCTGCAAGGCTGTGTGTCACTCAAGGAATTGGATTTTGAGCATAATTATGCTGATACTAAAGAGCTTGGGGTAAGACAATATTGGTAGATACTTTTTAGTGAATTCGATGCCAATGACTTCGGTTATTGCATCTTGTTTTTGATTGATTGAATAATTCTAATTGGACGTGAAATAATATGATTGTTTCTAGGTGAACAGCATTTCCTGCCAGGTTCTGCGGACAAATTTCAGAGATAAAGTGAAAGATTACAGGGACAATGGACCAAAAGAAGAGATTCCAGTGAGTTCGCCAGAGAGTACTCTATCTGATTATGAATGGGAGAATTCGTGCAGTGGATCACAGTGAGCATAATTCAGTTTTAATTCTTCATTCCATTAATTTTTTCAAGAAATCAGCAAATTCATCTCCAAATCACTGCATTTGGCATTCGCTTCTTCAATTTAATATTCATTTGTTCAGGAACGTGTCGAATTCTTCGCTTGTTCAACAAAACTGGGATGAGTCAGAGGATTCCAGCGAAGAGTTTGACCCGTACAATCCACGACCTCCGAGAGTAAAAAACACATTCGTATATCTAAGTCACAAGAAGTTCATATTCTGCCCAAACGACATTCATCCCCCCTCGATGAGGGAGCGCATCCTTCTCGCAAGAGCAAATGGGGACTATCAACCCCTCTCACCCCCTGTGGAGGGCCAATTCGATGATGCATAAGTAAAGTATTCAATCCTGTTCCTTTAGTTTTCAATTGTGGGACTTAAAGAGTGAATTTTTGTTGTCTTGATCTATCTCTCTTTAATTTAATTTAGAAATGCCATAATTATGCCAGGATATGTATTATCCCTGATCGAAGTGGATTAGAAATTCGTAGATAAAGCACTTGTTATTTTTTTGCAATTAAAAATATTAAGAGATGTGATATATAAATGAAAATATTTTCAGTGATGCTTGTAGCTTGCCTAAAAGTGCAATCGGAATTTTCCGTTTCCCTGTGTGATTATGTAGACAGAGAATTGCAGTATTGATATTACTTTTGATTCTTCAAGAGTATTAGCTGAAGAATTTAATTCGAGAATATCTTCTTATTATATAGCTTTAATTTTTATGAATAATTGGCAGTGAAAAAAATCTATAGCTGTCTATTCTAAGCCAATCTTAGACATTTTGTCTTTAATTTACACTAATGCCCGGTTTTCCTTTCATAAAAATTCCTGATTCTTGATTTTGTTATTTATGGTCACGTTACTAGTCACTACTACGTAAGAGCCTGATCGGGCCCGAGATAGGAATCGGGAATTTTAAATCGATTCGTGTATATTTTTTAATCATCATTGTTATCTCCCCTTTCTAGTTGTTGCACTCCAACAATTGACCTACCGCAAGATTAGCAAAAATCTATTATTCTAGTTCTGGATAAACATATTTTCATCTTTTGTTGCTTCAGTTAGCCTTTAGTTTCAAAACTATCGGTAGCATTCATGCTCTGGAGTGTCTCAAACTTTTTTCCACCTCATTGTTCTATAATGTCTATTTTCACTGATTGTTTATTTCAATTCCAATACGTTTATGTTGTGAACAAATAGTCAATAGCAGTCGTTCTATAAATTTCTTGAGGAATTTTATTTCCTGAAAAAAATTGTAATTTTTTTACCTTCATGTGAATCATGACATCAATTATGGCGCATTATAAAGAGTCAGTATTTGCGTTACGACTCCCTAAGAAAATTTTTATAATTTTCGACGTAATAATTAATTTGATAATACACTGTGAATACCAAGAATTACTTCACACCGATATGCAGATACCATTAAATTACTCAAATGATCTACTGCGATTTTATCGAACTGCGCATGAGTATGAGAGTATGAGCGTGTTAAAATATAAATGTCGATTTTTTGTTGTATTTTCGATGCATTATTTCGGGATGCAATATTACTTATTATAATGTGATATTATTTGATAATTTTACATAGTCTTACCTTAAGTACTACAGCTGTATAAAGTCAGGATTAATTAACATCGAGAGCAATTGATTACACTAACTGCTTCGCTGACCAGCTACGGAAGGAGAAGTTCAGCCACTCTCAACTCGTAGCGCTCAGAAGTCGATCGTAAAACCATTTATTCATAAACAAAGTCGATATCGAGTGATTAAGCCACCGAGTGTTCACCATGATTCATTGTTGTTTCAATTATCATTTTTACATTCTAAACATTTCTATTAATCGTGTAACATTTACACTGCGTCGAAATAAAAAACGATTCTTTTCTGGTCTTTTCATGGGATTAATTTTTCCTAACACATGAAAAATATTGCTGGAGCTGAATGAATTGACTACCTTCCAGCATTGATTCTGGAACTCAGACCAATTAATGCAAATTTCATCGGTTGGTTGGAAGATAATGAATACTAAAATTGTTCATTGTACGGCACTTTATAAATAGCGACATAAAAAAAATTACAGGCTGTGGTATCCATCGACAGCTACCGAGATCATTCATGATGATCGTCAAGGAAAGTCCTATTTTTCCATGAATAGATCCTAATAGATAACGACACTGGTTGTGAAGAATGAGTGGAATTATCTCTCAGTACGATGCAGTCGCGAGCACGTGCAGTATATCCTTACTTACCAATATTTATAGTTATCTGCTGTCTTACAAATCAATGATACACATTTTCGCACGTTCGTCAGTCAAAACAGAGAATTATTTACTTCCTGTTGTGTATCAACGGCTTTGCTTACTTGACAATTAAAGATGTCAGTTAATATTTTTACATTGCGGTAAAAAAAACTTGTGCAAGAGGAAAGTCGGGACTACTGGAGCACTTACCATCGTGATGCAGCATTGGCATTGCTTGATTACTCGTGAGTTAAGAATGCATTTAATAGAATCACTATATCGTTCATTATTTATTGTACCGAATCATCCCGGGAATTCCCCGATTTCGGTGACGATTTCTCGAAGTCGAACTGCCGATGCAGCTGAATTTATCGGGCGAAGATTTATGCTGAATCGACGAAGACTGATAAATATTTAAGTTTAGATTTGAATGGGGAGGGTTTCGGTTTATTTTGTAATTTCTCGAGTGATTGTCCGCAATCAATGGCCAATATAATTCATTTTTCCCACGCAGGGGCATGTGGTGGTCGAAGATTCATCTTCATACTGGCTTGTATGATAATGTTTGCATTTCTATCAGCATGTCTGTTGAGTAGCTTCTCGAGAAATTCCACGATCAATCGGCTACCCGTGAATTACAGTGTTCATCAGTATGCCCAGCATTACTCCAAGGCGGAACCGGCGGTGAGGATTGTAGTAAATTATATCTAAATCCGTACTATTCAGGATAATTAATCCGTTTACGGCCCTTAAGGACCTTACGGATGCGGTGAAGAAAATTCGCATTCTTTGCTGGATCATGACAGGCCCGAAGACTCACAAAACCAAAGCGATTCATGTCAAAGCAACGTGGGGCAATCGGTGCAACATTCTCTTATTCATGAGCTCAGCTAAAGGTATTTCCCCTACCCACCCCAAACTACCCTCAAGCCCCAGAGGAGGTTTCACTGAGATTTTCTCGTTCTAAAAAACCTGAAATTTGTGGGCTACCCCGACCAGAAGAGACACGAGTAGAATTTTTAGAAACGAGACAAATCTGTTTAAGTGAAGCCTCGCTCGGATAACAACATGAATGAAAGGAATGAGTTAAAAAAATGATGATTTTGCGAATTTTGTTTAAATTTAGATGACAGTTTGCCTACAGTTGTGTTGCCAGTGGGAGAAGGCCGGAATAATTTGTGGCCCAAGACCAAAGAAGCGTTCAAATATATTTATAAAAATTATAAGGATAAGGCCGATTGGTTCATGAAAGCCGATGACGACACGTAAGACAATTTCCAAATTTTTCATCTGCACGAGAGACTTAGATTTCTATAGGATTTCAATTGTTGGAATAAAATGTAATGAAATTGTCCTCTAAAGTTATTCGTTCTGAGGTCAAAGAAAAATTGAGACAGGTAATTTAACAGATATTTACGGTCGGAAAAATGGCTTTTACAGATACGTGATTGTTGAGAACTTACGGTTTATGCTGTCATCCTACAACACCTCCGCACCTCTGTACTTTGGCTATCGGTTCAAACCCTTCGTCAAGCAAGGCTACATGAGTGGTGGCTCCGGGTACGTTCTGTCAAGAGAATCTCTGCGGAAGTTCGTGCAGGAGGCACTGCCAAATCCGACTAAGTGCTTCAATGGTAGTAATCGTCCTGAGGATGTGGAAATCGGCAAATGCTTGGAAAAAGTTGGCGTAAAAGCTATGGACTCGCGAGATCCACTTGATCGAGAGAGATTTCTTCCACTTCCACTCGGAACTCTTCTCGTTCCACAGGCGTTGAGTAAAGACTCCTGGTTCTGGAAGTGGATGTATTACGAGGATCAAAATAATCACAATTGCTGCTCAGATTACGCTATATCATTCCATTATATACAGCCACAAATGATGCATGTATTTGATTATTTAATTTATCACGTGAGACCATATGGAGCTACTCATCACATGGACAGCTTACGATTGACTCCATCAACAACGACCGAACCTTAGTCCAAAGAGATATGGGAGTTTATTATTACTTTTGTTTTAATTATGGAGAGACCTATATTTCATATGCATTTCTTGATTGGCGACGTGTCTGATCGACCTTTTCCATTTCTACTTACACAGCAAGTGTGCGCCCTTCCCTTGCGGGTGAATTTTTATCTTTCTCGATATCTTTGACTATCTTGCAGAAATAGAAATATATAAAATGGTATCCAGAGAAAAATAATACTTCCATTAGAGAGAATCCTTACACCCTGCTGAGCAGCTGAGGGAGGCTCCCAATCAATTGCGAACGCTCGAGAGCTCGAATTTCGTTATGAATGAGATACCTGAAAAATTGTTAACAGTTTGAATAATTTTTCACGAATCCTTCTTTTCTGCTTCGGTACATAATTTATTCGGAACCAAATTAAGTAGCAATGCTACTAGAATTTTTTTGTCTTTTTAACGGTATAAGAAGTGGACCTCTGATAAAAACAGATCAATTTTTTCTCAGGATTTATTTTTCTTAAAAACTAGAATATTTTATAATACGATATCTACTATCACAAGGAGTCAAGTTGAGGTGAGAAACTAGACAATAATTATATTTGGTTTAATCAACGGGTGTTGATTGATTTCAGGGCTTCACTGAGTGTCATGAAATCGGTCCAAACGCCTGGAGAAACTCTCCCCTCGATCATTTTTGCATTTGCTTTTATCTCGTCGCTTTTCGCCAGGAAATGTGGTTTCAACATTCTACCGTACATATTTCTCATACTCTCCTGATCCCAGATATGAAAATGTCTAGCGTGGGCCCAGCCAGTCATATAAATATTGTCCATGAATTGACGGATCCGAGCGAAATTTCGTTCTTGTAGTATTGGATAGTTGGTTATAATTTCGATTGCTGTCTTGGGGCTCATATCAGCTTCAGTTTCTTCGATTTTCGGAGGCAAACCAGGCAAATAGGAATCGATATCCCTGGTAATATTTGTTGACATTATTTTAATAAAATCATCGAACATTTTATTGATGTTATTCAGATTCTCTTCGACGTCGTCCGATGGACTGCTAGTGATTTTTTGCGTTAGACGATTTGATTCTTCTTGTATGGGGACTGTGCCAATGTAAACCTAGGGTAAATAAATCGTAATTTATTAAAGATATCACTGGAGTTCTGAAATACTGAACATCGAATTTTTTTGAAATATCTATGATATCCTTTAAATACCGATGTTCAGTGGAACATGACCACAAGTTTATGGATTCGTGTACCTGACTGGCGTACGACTCAATGTTCCGCATGAAAGCCTTTGTAACGAGCATTAGGTAGTCTTGGACGAAAGTCGTTGCATTGACTCCTTGAACCACCTGCGCAGGTAATTTTCCCTCCTCGATCCCAAATGCGAATTCTAAAGTCACCCATGGCAGATCCACCCCTTGGACTACACCTGGTAAATCAAGAAATATGGTAAGTACGAAAAGCCAATATAGTTCTTGAAGAGAAGATGAAGAAGTGAGGAAAAATAATATAAATTGAGGGCTAATTTGGATATTCATGGCGTAGCGAGGGTTGAGCATGAGAAGTGAGACTAGTATCAATGATTATTCCATCAACTATTAGATGCTAGTAAAACACTCAGAAAAAAAATCAAAAGCATCGACATAATTTTTGTACATCAGTCCAATGGCAATTCAACAAAATTTTCCTAGGAATACAATAGTTTTTCTTTCAATTCTCGTAAAAATTGCATTGATAATGAATATATAAAGTTCCATTACCAAAGGTTATCGTGAGGAGGATACCAAATGTCAGAGCGGCGGGTTTCATCATTCTGTCACTACTGGCTCTAGTTTTCTCACATCGTAACTTATATAGCGAAGATGTTTGCTCAGTCAGAAATTGTTGTGGACTGCAAGCACTGGACTGCAAGCAAAAATGTATGTTTGTTATTGTATTTTCTATTTCCGACTATACACATGCATGTTCCAACATGAAAGGAAAATGAATTCGCGTCTATGTACGCGGTGTCCCAAGATGTTTGTACGGGACAATAGCTTATTAACAAAAACGAAAATGTGAAAATATTGTAGAAAATTTGAAACGAGATGCAACGAAAGTCCAAATCGGCATTTCTGTTCGCGTTCACATCTTTAAAAAATGTCAACTTTTGTTTTCGATTCTTTAAATATTATCCAAAAAAATATATAATGTTTTTCATGTAGAAAACCAATATATTTATCTCATTAGCTTCATTAGCCTTGCAAGACAGACAATTTTTTTCCAATTTGAAAAATTAAAAAGTTGGAAAAGATTAGAAACATAAAAACTTCTGTTTAAAATATCTTTCTCGTTATTTTTTCTCTTTGAATCCCTATGGCTTCGGTTTGAAATATTTTCCTGTATAACTACTTTTGACTTTGGAGCTAGTGATTTAAACGCACAAAGCGTCTTGGGACACCCTGTATATGAAGATATCATACGCATCTAAAATGAGAAGTTGATAAACCCTGAGGTCATGCTTTTCATTATTTTTTCGATTCATCCCCTTTCTCATTCTCCTTGAACTTTGTCATTCTTTCGGCGTCTAAACAAAAGCTATATATGTCTCTGAAAGATCTAGTTTGGGTGATAACAGAGGGAAGCGCCGGTTGCTATCTCACGTGTGGCCTCGATATCAAGATGACTCCCTAATATTGATTGGTTTTTAATACATCTAATTTTTCGTCATTCCTTCATTTGCATGCTCTGCTTGTCGCAGGAATGTGTCATAATTACCTCATTTACTTCCTTGACTTCTGGTTCTGGTGATCACTCTGATATGTGTCATCGAAGTCCACTGAATTTCTGTCACGGGGGGACCTCCTGGCGTCGCAGGTGAGCTTTGTGCAAGGCTCAACGGGGTCATGATGATCAAGAGACCACCTGGGAGATCTCTCTCTCATCCTGGCTAATGTATCTCTGAAACGAGAGTCTTTTCGCTCCCGGGGAGAGCTTTCTGGAGAACTTATTCTACGATCTTTCGAGTCTTTGCGATCTTTTGATTTCTTTCGCTCTTTGGATTTCCTGGATTTCTTCTGTTTTTTCGGGGTTTTCGCACGAGTGGTTGAGTAGAGATCGGTTAGATTTACAATCCTTCGCTCTTTACAATGGTCGTCATTACACACTTGATGATTTCCTCCGTCATCTGTCCGATAATAATGAGCATGAGATGAAATAATGTTATCGTAGTAAATTTATTTTTTTAACGATAAGTGAAATTTAAATTGATCTGGAATCAATATTTTTACCTTCACCGAATGAACATTTACAGCACTTGCAGTCCGGTTTATCCTTCCTCAAAATATTGACAATCTTCTCCCGAAGGCTAAGTTCATTTTTCCCAGTCTCCTTGCTCACCCTCTTCTTCTTTTTCCCTTTAACTTCCTTACGTTTGCGTTTCTTCTCTAATCGCGTTGTCTGCTGCTGTTTATCTCGCTGTCGCTTTATTCTGCGCGCTCGTTTCTTGCTCTCCTTCACGCAAATCAACGAGGGAGAGCGAGAGGATGCCATTGATGAGCCCCTACGCCACCGCGTCCCCATGTAATCAGTGCTGCTCGTTGTCCAGCCGTGCTCGACTTCTGATACCTTTTGGAAATGATCAGTCAAAGGACAACGATCGTCGCAGGTTTTCTTTCCCTTTCCGGACTCCCACGGAAAGTGTCCGCGATTTTTGTAAATTGCTATCACTGCTGTGATTAAAATGGTTATTACAATCAAGAGGATGAAAATTCCAAAGGCTATCCATCTGGTTGGAGAGGGCTCGTCCAATGGATGATGATGATCTGCTTGCGTTTGAGATCTGTAAAATAAAATAATAATAAAACATGGAAATGCATTTGTTCTTTAACTCAGAATATTACCATATTTATCAGCAGAAGGGTTGAAAAAAAAATAGATAGAACAGTAGTGTTACCCTGGAGCCCTTGCCACAGCTTCAGATCTCATCCCAAAATCCTGAAGACGAACTTCTTTGGGCTCTTGTTTTTTATTGGCTTGTGCGATAAAGTGCTTCTTCATCTCCTGGTTATGGTGTTCAATTTTAGAAACAGGTGAAGCGGATAAATGCGTTTTCACAGCTGTATGAGCTGCACCGGGTGGAATGAAGCTCTTGTTCTTCCTACCCTTCATTTTGACAGAGTTCGTTAAGGACTCTCTTCGGTGGAGATACTTCGATTTTTCGTTAGAAGCTTGAGCGTTAATTACATTGTTCAGAATATCCACTAGTCGTCTACTACGTTTGACGTAATTTGCGAGGTCAGGACGACCCAGGGTGCGGAGACCTGCTTCTAGATTAATTCGGGCGAGTTTATTCACTTTCCCTAAGAATCAGATAATAAAAAATCTAGGTTCAGTTTTTAAATTCCAATTCTCCTTAGAATAACATAATTTTTTTTGTTGTGCTATATAAATCCAATTAATTGGAGATATTCTCGTGTACATTTTTAAAAATATAAGATTATGTGTATTGACAGAGCGGTATCCCCTTCCAGAATGAATAAAAAATTATTATTGCAGTAATTTGTAAAAATTTCCATATGAAATAGATAAAATTTAATTGGACAAAAAAAGATCTACTCTCAGTTTACGGATTTTTTAATTACACCAATGGCCTAATTCCGGGTCTTGCTATTCTTATTCCGACGAACAACGAAAGGAAAGAGCCGTTGTTAAATTAATGAAAATCAATAGGAGACCGATTTGTTTTATTCTTTGACTCACCTGGAAAGGTTCGATTCCACTCGCCTAATTTAATTCTACAATACTGCGAACTATTCTGGAATTCTGAACTTTCTTTCTCATTTGTCAGTGAGCTGGAGGGTGTTTGCGAGTACATTGCCTCTAAAAGTTTCATGCACTCTGCGGGATGAAGTTTTTCCGATAAATGATCTAACTCTAGTGTATTGAAATCTGCTGAACACGTGATTTCCCATGTTCCCTGCAAATTAATGAACAGAACTGAAAATATATCAAATCAATTAAACAAGCAGAGATTTATTACGAAATTCAACCAGATCACCTGTATAATAAATAAGTAAATAGTATAAAATTGAGTTAAACTCATCGCAAAAATAAACCGTACAAAACCCTAGCAGTTGACATATTTATCTGTCAATTATACCAACAATTGAAGAACGATTTTTTGCCGATGCAGAATTAACACCTTCAGCTCGTGACTTTTGTACTTTAACCTTTTGAAAAAATTATTTCCATGCTTTATACCTCTGCAATTTATCTGTTGATGATTCGACAAGTGAGTTCCTCCGAAAATATTATTTCTTAAATCGTCATTCAAGTGATGATTGTTAATTCATTGAGAGGTGATAATTTATAGATTATCGCTGTGAAAATGGGCCATATGAGAAAACCCTCGCTCGAGGCTCGCTTACGGGACCTCCTGGACCTCCCTTCCCTCCCCGAACGTTCGTTGGTCCTGCGGGAGGACAATCAGCAGGATACAGAGGATCAAAGGGTGCCAGAAATTATCGAAAACTCTCCCTTCGAACGGTACCTTTCATTTCCCTCTCCCCCGTCAATTGCGAATCCCCCGAAAATTCCCCATCAGTTTCAATCCCACAGACAGAGACTCCACAACGATTGAAAATATTCAGACTACTACGGTCGAAGATGAGGACATCTGGGAGGGGAGATTGGACAGAAAAAAAATTGATAGACTTCGAGAAAAATTGAAAACTCATAAATTTATGATTTCACTACCTGTTGCGAGTGTCATAATGATTTGCACAATGGTAATCACCGGTTGTTGCACTTTGTACCTCAGAAGTCGAATTGTTCGGTGTATTGACATGATCAGACCGAAGAATAAATTGAAGTAGGTAAAATCAATATTCAAACAAATGTGGAAAAAATTTAGAAAATTCATTTAGTTTCGAATCGGAATTTCCTTTTGGGTGAGAATAGTTATGTGAGCCTTATGCCGATGATTTTATGATTTTTTCCTCCCAGTAAATATCTGAATATCGACCCAGAGGTGGGCAGACGTCTCACACGAGTGAAATTACTGCAGCAGAAGCCGCCATCCTTGGCGGTTCCCCGTGCACGATCATTATCCTACGATTATGTTCACGTTGCCACACAAGATAGTGCACCAAGTGTGGATAACACAGTAGATACACCTCCCACCGGATGTTACGCTTGCTGCAAGAAGAAGAAAAAGAAGGGGAAGAAGCGAAAAAAATGAAGCAAGTGATGAGTCTCACTTGACTTCACCTCGTTAATTAACAAGTTCTCCATTGTACAGGGATTTGAAAGATGAATGATCAAGTGAACGATATTGTTCGGTGATCAATCAATTTTTACGCGCCCATCGTTAATGATGATGAATATATTATTGACGTCTGTAAATATACTAGGGATGTTCAGGAGTGTTTTTTGTACTATTGACATAAATCTTTCGGAGTTGGAATATTTAGCTGCACATTTGGATCCGTTTGAGTGTCGTAGGTTAGTCGCAGCCCTTCATTATAAGACTTATGAACTTCCGGAGAACATCGCCGGTGCAGGTCAGTATGGAGTTCAGTCTGAAAGCAGATTTATTATTGAAAAAGGGAAATTATTTTTTTTACGCATTGGGAGGCCCTATCACTATTTGTTTGATTTTTTTTCTATATTATATATATATAATATATGTGTGTGATAAGAATAAATGCCAAGATATAACAATTTTTCGTCAAACATTAGTCACAGACAAGTGCATCCTGCCCTACCATTATTTCATAAAATTGTTATGAATATTCAGCTACCAGGAACTCAGCTTCATAAAAATCCATAATGATTTGTTTTTGAATCGCGACTGCAATATTCAAATTATTTCACAAAAACATGTTCCATTAAATGCTGGAATTTAATTTGGCCTTGTGGTCGGCAATAGAAAGAACCCTCATAAAAGCAAAATAGACTCTTTATTAAAATGCGAGAGGAACGTAAACAGCTGCTTTACATTAAAATTAATTGATGTTGCTTTCGTTATTAATCACAAGGCCAACTCAAATTTCATCCTCTAAAGAAAAAAAATCCATAGAAAATCGCCATAGGAGACCTTGCAATTGATTAATATACAATTAAATGCAATGTAAATTGAATTAAATCTGAATAAAGTTGAATATTATTAATCAGTCTCGTTTGTTCAGAAAGAAAAATTGATGAAGATATTCCGTGTCTCCGTCAGCTACTCCATTGGAACAACTCTCCATCAGAAGGGGTGGGTGAAACCCATGAAGACCTCGAGCATCGTCTACGACAAATAAACCGCCATGACTTGGCCAACTGGTTGGGTAAAACTGTATTCAAGGAGTTGGGTACTGATATTGAAAAGTCTCTCAAGAAACCCTTCGGTGAGCTCGGTGAGCAGGAAACTGAAACCCAGTTAAGTTTACTGAGGTACTCCGAGAAGTTTATTCAATTTATTTTAATAAAGATATCCGATAACTTTAGAGCCCATCCACGAGACAGAGGAGGAGGATCCTTGGACTCAAGTTGACACGATTTTAATGGTTGTACTGGTGGGACTTGCAGGATGTCTCGTGTTCGCAGTTTTAGCATTGATTTTCCATAAAATCAGGGGTGTTCTCGTTGAGAACACGAAGAAAACGAGTAGAAATTTATACGAAGAGGAAGAAAAATTATTGAATAGTGACACAGATTGAAATTGAATATTTTCACTTGAAAAATTCCTATTTCCACAATTAATGGATTTCGCACAATTACACAATACCCGAATTAATTGGTAATGAGCATTAAATTTATTTGGATGCAGCTAACAATATCTGCAAAAAAATCTGAAGCTCTCGAGTAAATAAATATTGATCCACTCTCATTTATTCGGTCGCAACTGCGAGTACCTGAGCTCCACTCCAATGCAATAGTTTTACGATCAAGTCGTTTCGATGGACGAAGCTCCTCAACACTTCCGTAAATCAGCGCACTCTCAGACTCCAGTGGAATTGAAAGAACATAAACAAACAAGACCACAGATTTAACTAAAAAAATTTATTTGACAATATTTGATTAGTAATCAGATAATAATCAGATTAAAATCTCCAACGTTTGATCCTTATCCAATTGTACAATATTTTTTTTTCCTCAATCATCGCATAAAATATATAATATTCAATATATAATAACACTTTAATGTACTCTTCCACCAGATAGATTGTCGCTCGCGACAAAGAAATTCTCTTGCACCAGAAATATAATCATTCCATCCCAAGGAGATTGAATTTAATGATGAGAAAAATGATTGACTGTGCTTTGAAAAAATGGATACCTGTGGCTGCCAGACGAACATTATTCTCTCTGAACGATTCAATTACCTTCGAGGTTGACTCTCAAAACCTCAATCACGTTCGAGGTCACTCATGATCCACCAAGGAAGATCGTAAAATTTTGCTGAATGCCACTGATACCCTCAATGAAGACCAAATAACAAGCAAAATGGTTCAACTGTAGTAGTCATTTGTAGTCTAATTGGGCAATTTTCGTTAGATCCCATTTGCCCCAGGCGTCTCGCTGAACGTCAATAGATCCGCGACACATTTCTAATAGGACTCTTGACCTCCTAGAGAACCTCAACCAGCGATTCACTGATTTCGGTAACACGATTTTTCCGGGGATTTTCTTATCAATTTGAGGGCAGATCCTAAATGAGTCCGATGATTATTTCGGTAATTATTGATTATTAGAAAGGTCAGAAGACCTCTGGCGATGGTTTGGTCAGCCCCAAAACAGGTTTTCAATTTCTTTTTTTAAAAATACATGAATAATCGGTGAGTGAATTTTTCCACAAGTAAAAAAAGTAAAAAGTCAGCCGGGAAATTGGTCTCGAAAATCTTTGATCTGATAATTCAAAATTCAGGCGCCATTTGCGATTGGTAATTTCCTCATCAACTAAAAATCTTTCTTGAGATTCTCATTCTAACGTCGCGCATCAGAAGAATATTCGCACAATAAAAAATAAATGTGTTGGTTTGAAGTTAGATTGTTAATGTTGATTAAAAAACAAAGGATTGAGTTGGTGATAGAAATAGTTTGAACAATAGGTAGCCCGTAACGGCACGGGCAAGCCACTTCCTGTCGCCATGTACGATTACACCTCGAAGCACGTCCAAATGTCACTCAGTGAAAAAAGTACTTCTCCCTCTGCGCATTTTATTGTTTATGGGTTTTCAAGTTGTTGTTGTTGATGTTGATAATTAAGTGGACCCTTGGAGACCCCGGAAAAGGTGGGTGTAGGCCGCGTCCAGAGTCTTTTTCCACGCCTCCTCGGTTTCCTCGGTGAACTTTGTACCCAAAGCCTGACGAAGAGTGTCCATAACTACTTGCTTAAGATTCTGAAATTTAAAGATTTATTTTTCAATTGCACGAAAGAAAAATACGCAAAAATTTCCACCCAGCGTTCTCATTTAAATTTGGATGAGGAGAATAACTATAAAAAATTTTCTCAGTTATGCAAATAAAAATTATCTAATGGAGATCACTTTTTTCTCTGGTACGCGAAAAAGCACGGAATTTATGAAAACAATGCGGGACATAGTTTTTCTACAAGGAATTCGTTGGATGGAATGTACGGCGTTATTGAATCCGCCATCAATCAAGAGTTTATTGAGATGAACTGCCCTCCCCTCCCTCCTCCCAAACCCCCTCGCGATAATGCTGTTCAATTAGAGAGGGAGTTCATTGAACAGTAATTACGTCATCTCTTCGCGTGGTCTGGTTGACTGATATTTAAGAGAGCTCCGATTTACTGAATGTCAAGTATAAAAATAGCATTATTTTTTTTATTGCTCGTCAATAACTCGTAACCAATAAAATTAATTTTAAAAAATGACGTGAAAACAAAATCAAAAGGTAATTAATGAGAGATTTTATTCAAATCAACTCGAATAAAAAATTGTTAAATCGATTACTCTTGAATTTTACATGTGTTAAAATAAACACACCTCCTTGTCGTCAACATCGGAGGTTGAGCGGAATCGACTGAAAGAATTTAATGACCTGCAACCCCTCTGTTCCTGTGAACCGAGCGCCCAACTTTTAATTACCGAACGAATCGTATTGCCCTCTAGAAAAGTATTGTTCCACGTACCTCCAAACATTTCTCTTCAACTTCCTCTTTTCAGTTCCACTAAATCCCAACTAATGCGAGAAACAAAATGGATATCCTGATTCCCAACTAAATAAAAATCACTTCATTCCTTCATCATGACTTCCCCCTCTCCTATTTTTTTTTTCTTAAAAACGAAGTGTCCACTTACAGTAAATTGTTCCGTCGTTTGACCACGTCTCCTATGTCGCTCGCCGATAGCCACAAGTGTTGCCTCGAGTAATCCCTCGTCATTCAATGCATCGATAACCGAGTTCAATGCCGTGATGATACTGGCACAATGTGCCTGGAATTTTTTATTCGCAGCAAGCTCCGCTTTCGGCGTATCCCTGAACGCGGGGAACATCAACTGGTACTCGGGATGACGTTCCAATAACCTGATGAAAAACAAATAAAAAAATTTCAATCAAACCGAGGCGATATTTATTTATTTATGATGGGCCTGGGCTTCGTTGGAGGAGATTCTAAGCCTGGCCATCGCCACGAGGGTTCTTGCAGGCCAAATTCATCTAGCTGGGGAACCAGCGAGCCGTGATGAACAAACGTGGGTTTGTTTATATAATTAAAATGGATCTGGTAATCAAATGCGAGCCCAAATATTTTTAGAAAGAGGGAAAATAGGTGGGCAACATATCCAGAGAATTATTCCTTGGTTGAGACGAGGCGGAGAATAAAAATAATTTTGAAGAAACTTTCTGCACTTTCATCAACACTGAAAGGGCAGAAAGAAATTTTTATTTCAATTATGCAGAGAGATCAATAAAAATAACGGGAACATTCCGTAATTTCGTATTATTCTCGTTCAAATCGACATGAAATTAATTTAGTCCAATTTCCAAAACACGATTGGCCAGCCCACTAACACCCCCTTCCCTCCCAACGGATGAGCTTCTGCCGGACTTGTCATACTGAACTCCCCTTGCAATCGAGCTCCGGAGAATTCCACTTGTTGACACATAATTCGGAAGATCTGACATCTAGATCATAAATTGACGGGGGGATCAATATATTTACTACTCCCCAACATCTTGAGTTGTCAGTTCTTGTGTCCTTCTCCCTCCGTCAATATGACAAGTTCTTTACTTTTCGTATTAAAGTATTAAGTAGATAAAGTCTTTTTCATCGCAATTCTCCTGCTCTCGTAATCCCATCCTTGTATCCCGGGACTCTTGTCATTCATCTTGAGCTACGGTCACAAGAGCCGCAAGGTCTTTAATCAAGAATTGTAGACACACCTGGCAGGGATATTTCGCAACAGCCTTGACCATTGAAATGATATGTGGACAGACCGGAAAGTCAATATGACTGTTGCCTACTAAGATATGAATATATACAAAATATATACAACATCTGAATTATTATTTAACTGGCCTCTCATGTATATATGACATTTACATAAAATGTACATTAAATAAATACGATGTTGATCCAGACTAAAATTCAATTGCCTTATTTCTTCAAAATAAACAGGATAAAACTTTAAAAAAATTAAATCTATGAGGATGCGAAGGGGATGATTCTCTCTTGACCAGACAAATGAAGATCCCCCAATCAAACTCGCCTATCCCATCAAATACTCAAAACTCGAGTCTCCACTGACCTCTCCATTCTCGTCTCCTTTTTCATAATTAATGTAATCAAAAGAATGTATTTAAAAGGATGGAAGTGACTCTTCAAGAGAGCTGAAGACGATTGCTAGGCAGAGTAGTCACCAGGATGGAGCAACGGCATGCATATTTAACAGAGGATAAGAGGAGTCGGATGCACACAGACAAGTATCACACGGCCTTTGAATTTTAAGAAGGATTCTTCCTCTTCTCTTCCCCCCAGTCCCTATTTTTTCCCCCATCGTCTCATCCCCCTCCCACCCCCTTTTCCACTGGCTTGCCCAGGGCAAGACTCAACTGAACATAATCCCCAACTCATTTTTTGCCCTTGTCCCTTCTTTTTTCTCCTTTTGTTCCTTTAATTCCGCCTATTGTAACAATGATATTGGTAAAAGTGGTGAGATAGAGAGCATCGATCCATTTTCCATTGTGTTACCTGTGTACGTGAAGCTATTAGCCCTGGCTCTCGGGGCCACTGGGCTACACACAACATACCTTCGTTCGGAGGGTATGCTTTAGCACAGTGGATGGAGAGACGAGAGGGGGTGGGCTTTATAATTGCACTCTGGCTAGAATGACGATTAATCGAGAATCGATAGAGTGACTGAGATAGTTGGCATTTTCGGTTTTCCTCTATCGCCACTAGTTGGGTATAAATAGGGTGAGGAAGGTGGAATATTAAACATCAGATGAAGTGTCAGGATTATTTCTGATGCTGGGGAATAAAATTAAGAGAGACGGTATTTTTGAATTTTCCTTTGACACTGGAGAGGAAAAAAAAATTGTTAAAGGAATCTCTGTTGTAACTGAAGGGTTGGAAATTCACGCTGGCATTTATGGAATTTGATGGAGTGATCTGAGGAGGGGATAAATACAAGTCATCAGTGAAAGGTTATTTCTATTCGTAAAAAAATTAAACGTCTTCTTTGCTGTTGGAAGATAAAATTAAACGCGGGGAGGAAGTTCGATTAAAAACAAATTGTCAGATATTTATTTTGAGATTTGTGGAAATAATCGCTGGAAAAAAAATAGCCCTTGGATATTTTGACCAATTATTTTTGGAATTAGTTAGAGTTAGAGGAAGTGCATTGTTTACGTTTTGAAAACTTGATAAAAAATTCAAGGGGATTTTTTATGATTCACAGCATCCAATTATAAAGAAGTTACGAGAATACCTCTCCTATGGACATTTTGTCGTAGATTATAAAAACGGAAAGACCTTCGAAATGAGCGGATTAGAGGGGAAAAATATGAATAACAATTTGGAAAATTGGTAGCAGTAAAAACAATTACTCACAATGTCATTATCGCAACACCGGAAGCCACTGGATCCCTACTCACAATACTCCACGTACTCTGGACAAGTCTCTTCTCACGTCCAGTTAATCCTGTGGCAGGATCAACAATATCGTCAGCGGCCGAATGGCCCCAGATTTTACTCCAAAAAGTTCCCATGATTTGCAAAATCGAAATGTATCACCTCGACCGGTCCAACTGCTCGCTATCTGGAATTTTTCAAGACTGCGATTAATGTCGGCAAACATCTTGCTAAATATTCGCCAAATCATTATCAGTTATTTTTTATTCCCCCGGGGAATAACCGGTGAAATGAACTTATATAACGTCCGATTAAAACTTATCTATGATTTTCAGAAATCACTGATTTCTTCATTTCATAAGCAATTTTGGGGGTGGCATAATTCTTTAAACACATTATCAACAACCGTTTATCTCATCATTCAACGAATAAAAATCTGTGATTTAAAATTCCAATAGTGCACAATCTTGCAAACAATCCCTCGTTTTTCATCATAAGGAAATTCACCATTTTATTGTTTAAGTCCACGTCAGGGGTTTTACATCGTACAGTCGAAACCCAGAAACTCACCGAAATTATCTCGGATGTGTTGAGGCCTCAAGACCGTGTGAAATCTTCATTTAATCGAAAGAGCAAATTATTATTTCATTTAATTAATTAGTTCGGGTTGCACTGGTCACCAGCCGCGAACGGGGGGATTTTCAAATGAAATGAAAAATCTTTCAGAGTGGTTGATTCCTCAGAAAGTGTACCGGCGAGATCTTTACCGACTCGCAATCCGGGTGCTACTAGATTCATCTTTCAATATCGCGCGGCGCGATACCCGCTCTTTCTCTCTCAAGAGTCCCGCACCCTGCGCGTCCCCACGTTACTGTAGTCCCCTTTATCCATTCTCTCTCACTTGAACGTTCTCTATTCACTTCAACTTGTTTTGTTGCTCTATATCGTCTTATTATGTGAGAAATAGGTGAGAAATGGGCTGAGATGATTGAATTATTTTTCAATTCCAGATGACAAAAGTCAGCTTTGGAACAACTCCCTCGAGGAAGTCATAGCATAACTCATGAGTCCCACATGTAGGGGGATGATTTTTGAAAACGAATGACACATTTCTTTTCCCTGATGTGTCAAGTTCACGAATATCGAAAATAGCAATGATGTTATCGATAGTCATATCGATAGATTGACTAGGTCAGACCTAATTGCGGTAATTAATGAGAGAACACTTTCGGGTGTTAATTATTATGTGAGAAATTAGAATGAAATGATTGAATTATTTTTTATTACCAGAATATTTTTATTTTTGGGTTTTTCAAATTTGAGAGATAATTACATACCCGAATGTTGCGTTAATTTCAACTCGATGAGTGATTATCTATCACACATGGATGAACGGAGAAGATAATGTGAAAAAACTGCCAGAACAACCAACGTAGAAATTTATTTTTAAACATAATTGAATTATTTATGAACACCGTAAAAAATTTTTAGTGTAGCACGCATACCCAAAAATAACTTTGAAAAATAGATACACCGGTAATGTTTGGGAAAATTCAAACATTCAAAGTGCTGACGTTCTGAGAATTCAACAAAAGTGGATTGAAATACACAACTTGTTTAAAAACTGTTAGAATTTACGTTTCAAATATTTAACAAAAATTAATTATTTTGAATGGAATGGATGGGTCCTTGTATAAGTAATATTTCCATTATTCTAGTGTTTCCACTTGAGAGTGAAAAACATTTTTATGTTTAATAGTAGAAAAATATTTTACTGCTTTATTGTCGTCAGGGCCTTTTAGTTGGGAACTTTTTATAACTGCACTTTACCAAGGGGATTTCCCCAAAAACCATGTGGTGACCAGACCTGGTCAAAGTGGAATCTCTTAATGGAGATTCAGGGGGTGCAGAGTTTATTGCTCTCTACAAGTAGAGGTGAATCGGGGCCTGACGAACAATTTAGTTTTAGTCTCGTCTTAGAGTTCATAGAGTGTGTAGTGTCCTTCTGACAATTAGAATCCAAATTGGTCTAACATATTTTTGTATTTGTTACTTCGTTTTTGGGAACGAAACAGAACGGTCGTGCCTTTGCAACGTTATAATAAAAGATACTAAATAGAACTTACAATTTTACTTTTTTATTATTTACCCTTATACCATTTCCAATAAAAACTTACCAAAGAATTCCCTAAATAATTATGAACTCAATGGAAATATATAGTCGATCGGGCGGATGATGTTACTGCGCAGTTTCTATGTAATCGAACTGAAAGTGATTGTGATACTTTTTTTGTACCTTTAAAAACTTGAAGAAGATTTGGAAAAAAATTTCTGATGTCACTGATGATGGTACTCTATCAAACTCTGGTGTTCAAGTTGCTGCGTATTCGAGAGCTGAGACAGAACTAAGTGAACCTTCAGGTCAATTTTGGCCCATGGATTCATCAAGACAACATAATTTGGAACTGGAGGGACTTAATTTTGTTACGTTTACCACGATTGGTCGAATTGAGGGATAGTAGGGGGCGAGGATGGTGTCGAGGATTACAGAGGCTCCGCTCATTCGAGGGAATATTCAGGTAAAAAGGGACCACTATGCGTTGCCCTCTACCTAAGGAAGACAGACTAGGCCCTACACCTCTTA
This sequence comes from Diachasmimorpha longicaudata, assembly GCF_034640455.1. Lineage (NCBI taxonomy): Eukaryota > Metazoa > Arthropoda > Insecta > Hymenoptera > Braconidae > Diachasmimorpha > Diachasmimorpha longicaudata. Next base: position 13,235,537 of record NC_087225.1, read on the forward strand.
TCGTTATGTAGTCATTAAACGGGCCCAATTCCTCGTTACCACATTTTTTAAAATCCAGCGCATCTTCCTGGAGTCCTTGCGACAAAAAGCTTTTCTCGTTCTACTGCCACATGTTCACAACATGAAATTATCAAGTTTTAATTGCAAGCACAATTATTCTTGTTTTTTTTCTATCAAAACTATTTTTCTTGAGTCCTTAACATCCACCAAGAGCTGCTCGAACTCTCGACCTGTGACCGCTCTTTTATTGCTGTTATCCGGAACGACTCTTCAAGAGAATTCAAATTATCTCTAGAAACGATTGATAATGCAAGTCCAGTAAAAGGGGTCAATTCAATAATGAGATATTTAGTAATTGTGGTTTATGACTTCTTAATGAGTTTCAATGTGAGGTCAAATGATGAAATTCTTTTCACGTCCGGAAAATTCACCGTGTAAACATCGTTATGAAGATAATTTGTTATGGAATGACTTAGTATTAATGTTTACTGGAATTTGTGAGCCTGAGGAAAACTCCATGGTAATTATTGAATTTATTAATCCAACTTCTTAAAATTTTGATAATTTTATAACACTCAATGAGAAGAAAATTTTGTAACCATTGCATAGAAGAAATAGAGAATCCATTGCTCATAGTTTATTGTCATTGGTTACCAGGTGCAGTTGCATTGGCCATCGGTGCAAATAACTTTTGGTTTTTCACTGGATGTTCCAAATTCCCTGTCACACCGCCGTTGGCACTCGTCCTCGGAGACATTACAATTGTCATCTGAAAGATAAATGAAATAATAGTTTTGATTGAGAATGAATAATGAGTGTCTATTGATCAATTTTCAATATTTCAAATATTTCAATATTTCCCAACTTTTTCATCAGATTAACGCAATTATTTAATTGTACGACTATTTTAATGCATTTTCACTGAAGTCCTGGGGAGTTTTAAGGAACAGGATTTTTAGTGACAGCATAGAAAAATTCTTCCACAGTGACGAAGCTTTTTGAGGCATGATCTTTCGTGTCAAGTTGATTAATCTGCTCTCAGGGCTGTAATTATTACCGACATAGTTATTAACGTCGATTTGCGTTAATGTTATGAAAAATCTCACCGTATTTGGCTGCCACCATGCTGATAGCAATGATGACCAAAGCTAATTGCAGAAGACTCTTCACAAGACTCATGATGATCAGCGTAGAAGCCTTTAACCGTAACTTCAATAAATCAGGAGCAACTCAATCGATACTGGACGGGTGATAGTTCGATTTTGGTGCGGGTTTATATACTCAAAGGAGTACCGATTTTCGATCATTACAATCTCCTGACTGCACTATCACCAATTATTATTCGGATTATCAGTATGAATAACCATTTTTCATAACTTAACATGAGTCGTATTGATAAAAACTGGATTTACGATCGTAAAAAAGCGCCTGTCGCATGTAAATTCACCGCAATATCCCGATAAAAGCAGGAAGCGACTCGCGGAATTACCTCTTTAATTATCTTTGCTATTCATCGAGATATTTTACGACACCGAATATGCAATTGTTACCCTACTGCAAGTGCTAGTAACCCGGTTATTTGAGAGCACCGGCTCTGGTAGTGATAAATTTTTAATTAGATGTATTACGCAGGAAAAATATTTAATCAAATTCACGCATTTCTTCCAGAGCGAATCCTGGTTACAGGAAACTTTACTGAAGTGATAGGAAAATTTTTCAATTAAATTTGGTAATCGTACGCAGCGTGCACGGAATAATAGGAAGTTTGAAATTCAACCAATTTTCCACTGATATCTGGAATGATTGGCAAAGTAGGAAAATTATTATGTAGATTAAAAAAAAGAGAGAAAATCCACGGTAATCTTCTAGTTGATCCAATGAACCCGTTGGCAAAGTTCAATTGGTAAATGTGAAACAATGGTTCGTGATCTGTTGAATGTCATGGGTTTATCTTTTGACCGATTGCACAAATTGCTACTAAATATTCAGAAGAACTCAGTTCAATGAAGGGCTATCGCTTCATATCCAGGGAAAATTAAAATTTACCCCAATTTGTGGGTTTAAAAAAATTGCCTCGGTGTGAAATGCAGTAATTTCACTGGCAGAAAAGTTCATATCCTGGTTTTTGTTGACAGGATAAATAGACACATTGACAATCACACTCTCATTACTTAAATAAACATTTTATTAATTATAAACATGTGAATATTCATCCCAGCTCTTGTACATTAATTAACAGAAACTTTATTCAATGTATCGGCATATTGAAACTCCGGACTGTTCTCGTACTCGCACATGTCCAGGGCAATGACGCAGCTCTCTCTGACGACTCGTTTGGGATCCTTGACGTACTCATTAAGAATTTTTTCGCAATCAGGGTGAGCTATTGAGCCCAGAGCTTCGGCACATTCGTGCCTGACCATCTCATTCTCCTGTGGATCTTCTAAGGACGCCTGGAGGAAGGGAACGGAGATTTCTTCCTGAAGTTGGCCGAGGACGAAGGCAACTTCGTGCCTGAATAGAGCACTTCCTGCTCGGAGGCCTAGAATAATTAATTTTTAATTAAACCCCACTATTCAAATTAAATAAACTAGCATTGAATAAAATTCGGACTGATGTCCCTGAGTGGTATTATAGTGAATCAATTAACCTTCTCCAAGGGCCAATACACTCTCTGGAGTCCTCAAGTTCCTCAGCGAAAACATTGCTCTATATCTTTCAAACAGAGAAGCCTCTTCGTTAAGTAAAATTTTCTTCAACTCCTCAACGTCTGTAATGGGACAAGGAGGAGCTGGGTCCACTGAAGCGTATGGATTCTCTGACAGACCCTCGGTCTCCTTTTTATCCTCCTTCAGCCAGTTTATTCTCTTCAGGGCTAGTTGACAGGTCTCTGCCACTTCAATTACAGGGTCTTTACTGTATTCCTCGAGGATGGGAATAACTTTCGAGTCAGCAATGGCCCCGAGGGCTTCTCCTATAATCAAAATTTGATTAAAATCTTATCAATAGCATAAATGATTTTTTATGATCTCTGGAAAAGCCTAGTCACTCAGCTACTACGTCATTTTCACTTCAGTTCAGATAATTAGGAAGGAGTTGTTTGGTAAACAGAGTTTTCATACTGTGAAAAAAGGTACATATTTACCAGCTTCGTGACGGACCATCGGCTCCTGGTTAATGTCCTTCAATACTTCAATTAACACGGGAATGGCCTTAGGGTCCTGCATCTGTCCTAAACAATACGCCAGCTCGTGCTTCAACAACGCAGAAGGATCTTCAAAGCCTTTCTTGATCCACTCAATTGCCTCTGCTCCCCCAATGTTCTTCAACGTAAATAAAGCTCTAAACCTCTCTTTCAATGGTCGATTTTCATCATTCAACACCTTCCCAATCGCCCCAATTTTTCCAATATCTACTGTTGCCATTTTCACGTGGTTTGCAATATGTTGAGTAACATAAGTTCCAGGAAAAACTCGTCTGAGATGGTAGGATCCTTATAATCACAGTAAATCCCCCTTTTCGACGACTTAATAATATTTTTAAAACTTTATTGTATGTCCTTATGCTTGATATATCAATAATAATGTCAACTGAATTTTTTCATTCGTTTAAAATTAATTTTTTAACGTAAAAAAAATATCAAAAGTGTCAAACAACCGGAGAGTTTGGAGGTTACCTCCGTTCACGTGTTTGATTCCTGAGGTTGGGTCTGTGCGACTGTGTGTCAGTGTTGGTGTAGTCTGTGCATGTATGACAGTCGAGAGGATTGTGTTGTGTCGTGAAGAAAAACAGGAACATCTTAAACAATGGCCCAAAGTAGGCTTGAAAGGATTGGAACCATCTATTCGAGGTATTTAGATCCTCCTCACTGAATAAATTCTCCAATCAATTATGTCTTCTTTTTTTATTGTTTGGAATCAACTCCTCCGAACTATAGTTCAGAGGTTAGGAACTTCCTTTGGTCTATTGCATAGGTTAGGAGAGATTTTTATGATTTTTGAGGTAAAATAATTATTTACACGAGTCGAAAGGAAGGAAAGGAGGAAACTCTAACGATTTGACCATATGATTTGGACAGATTCAGTCGTGACATTGAAATTTTAGGGTTTCTTCACTGATAAAAGGTGGAGCTATGAAACCTGAGGACAGACCCTTGTGGTTCGATCTCTACACAGCATTTCCACCGAAAGTGGAGCCCAGGTATGACAGGGTGGCTCCTAATATTCCCGTTCGAGACATTTTTTATAAGGAGGATCCCATTCGAGCGTAAGAAACTTGTTTACACAAATATTTCAATGAATTACGAGTTTAGAAGGACGTTCTGTTCACCGTCGAATTCAATTTTCCTTCCAGGAAATTTCATAGAGAGCACGGTAGACTCACAATGAATTTGCAGTCGCATGGCACCCAATCACAAACTCAGAAATTTCTTCACGTGTACAATGAATTGGCCAAGAGTGGAATACCAGAATCAGAAGTTTATGAAAAAGCAGTTGAGAAATGGACGCAGGAGAATATCGAAGCCAAATCAGCAAGATCCAGTCAGCAGAGCGAGACTACAACTGATAAACCTCGTGATTCAGTAGAAAAACCGACCATAGTCATAAGTGATATTTTTAAAGAATTAGATAATAAATAATTCACTCTGTCGTGAAAATACTTTTGATTTAATACTCGATTGTATAAGTCAATGGAAACAATAAAACCCTCAGAAGGAAAAAAATCTATTCAAAAGGGCGCGCTGACGTGACTCTAGTTTCGTCTGATCCGTGGAGTCAGTAGAGCAGTCTTAGTCACGTCTGCCTGATTTTGGATTGTCGTTATAGGTTAAAGTGACTCTAAATGTCATTCGCCTTGATAAATATAAACTGCTACAATCAAAACACGAATAATAGCTTAGTGACAGGCTAGCAGCGATTCTCTAGTCTACATTAAATAAATAGTTGAATGATAAATATGACAGCAGTAGCGGATTTCACAACAGAATCAGCAAAAGGTAATGACAACATCAACAGCAGTGGGATTTTGTTCATTAATTTTTTCTTGTACTAGATGTACATTCAAATTATACTTCCAAAAATCACTGGCGTCGTATTTCACTTCCAGCTGCATTAAATGAGATTCTCACAGCATTAAGTACCCCAGAGAACGTGAAAAAAATTGCCGAAGCTAAAGAGAATTCTGGCAATGAGATGCTCAAGATGATGCAGTTCGTGTTTCCCATCGTGGTTCAGATTCAAATTGATATAATAAAGAATTATGGATTCTCGGAAGGTCGAGAGGGACTTGTGCAGTTTCACCAGTGTATCAGGACGCTGGAGAAAGAGGATGCAGAAATTGCCAGATTACACAATCAAGTGAGGGCGTATTTCCTCCCTCCAGTGGCCAGCAGTCCTTCTGGCGAGGCCTCACTTTAATTGACTTAATTATTAATGAATTAATTAAGTAGGGAATCCATGGAAAAATTGCCATTAGTTATGAACATTCATGTCATTTGTTGATCATTGAGAAATAGACAATAATGAATTCTTAAATACTTTATTTTCATATACAAAACTCAGTCGAGTAACTTCAGTAAATGAATCGAATAGTGAAGTGGTGAAGAGCAGTATTATTTTGGAAATATCTTCCAAACTGATGGATTCCGAACAAAATTCAGGACTTTCTTAATTATGTTTTTTATAGTCTCTTTTAGTCTTGAAAATTATTGACGAAACAGAGGAATTAATTATCTCAATTGTCTGCTGTTCACCATTTCCCTACAGAATCAAAATTCATCAATTTGTTTACTCATTCCCTGAACAATCATTTGCTGATGTTAATGCGACACACAAACAATTATTTCGTCACAATTTCACATGATTCTTGTGGTCTAATAAATAGGTTCTTTTGATAATAGCTTGAAGCATTTTCTTCGTAAAAGTATAATTAATTATGAGACTAATTTTAGGTTTAATTCTATAATGTTCGAATTTTCTATATATGAAAAAATAGAATATTGTTGAATAAATTATCATCTGCTTGAATTACAATTTTTCGTTTATATAATGAAGATCTCTAAAGCTCAATGTTTCCCTAAATCTATAAATTATTTTTTTATTTTTTGTTGGAAATGAAAATTAACGAGGCTAGCTGTGGATCAATTGGGTCCATTGGTGCAAAAAAATAACAGGAAAAATAAAGAAGTTATGGGGGAACTTAAAAATTTGTACATTTATTTGCATAATTATTATCAATAATAAAGTATATAATATGATCTGCTAAAATATATGATAATAAATTCAATTGTTACTTAAATTAATAATAAATTCCAGCCGTTTCTTTTAGAATCCCTGGACAATGAAAATCATAAAATAGGTTAATTAATATTTCCCAATCGTGTAGAACTAAAAATAAAAATATGGAAAAACTGAGGAAGAATTGTTGTGGTTTTGTTTTCATGATGGAATTATGCAGTGTAAATGTAATTATCATTTCAGAGCAATGGGAGGTAATGATCACGTGAGTAATGGGCTGAGTACCAATCCTTGAGCACTTTTTCATGAAATGAATTCCAAAAAGCGATTTCAAAAAAATCAATAGAAAATGACAATTGCCTCGAAAATGATAAATGATGAATTGACATTTTTATCTTTGAAATTTACGAGAAAATAATGAGAAAGCACTAAGAGTTCCACGATTAATATTTCGTATGTGATATAGAATGTACAATTTTCAATAATACCATTATTTTTTTCTTCTCTTCAATTAATTAATTAATAATAATAATAGTAATAATAATAAACGGGTGTTAGTCAGAGTAAATTGATTGCCATAATCATTTACAAACTGCAATAAATTTCTCCATCGACTCCTGATTTTTCCTAGTTCATGTATTCATCCATGATTAAAAGTTGTATTCATTTTTATCTTTCTCTCGCTCATACGACATTCCGAAAGCTTTATGTTTCTACTTAGCGTTGAAAATCCTTTAGATCGGGAGTAAATAAATAGCAAACAGAAGCGCCTCACACGACACCAAAGGACCATGTTTTGTCATTCATTACGAAAAAGTTTTGCATCCAACTTAAATAAACGTCACGTCGTTGATTCGATTGCTGCAAAACAAAGCTGGAATCTAACCCTGATAGACTGTGCTTTCAAGCATCCATTTACACAGGGACGTGGTCAAAAATCTTCGTAATTTTGTGATCATTTCGGGAATGAGTTTCTTTAAGAGAAAAGTCAAAAATTATTGTGTGTAGTAGATAAAAATCACAACAAAAAATTCTCTCAGCTTTTTTTCTCTGTCGAAAATATTTGTAAAAGGGCCTCCTCTGGCCTGACCACTTCAATAAATTCAAATAATTATAATAACAATTATAGAAAATTATCACCCAATAAATAGAAATCCGCACCTCTCAATTTTGATGTTTATCAATTAACTTTCTAGTACACGTGGTTCCAGATATCAATGAAAAAATTGAATCATTCAATACTTCAGAGTTGTTTCCATTGATTTTCTTATGTAAATGACTTTGCGAACAACGCGTGAAAATTGAATTTTGAATTTACAAATATATAATTGATGTTTTTTCATTCATTACTTTAAACAAAAAAATACTGGTGAATTTTGTTTTTCTCATTTTTCTCATATTTACTTAAAAAATATACTATTTTTCTCGAATAAAGACCCAGTGTAAAAAACATATGTATCAACGAGGGGCTCAACCGAATCACCAAGCTGTGACAGGAATAGCATCATGTCTATATTCAACCTAAACAAATGTGACATTCGTTGACCCAAGAAAAAGTCTTCGATTCTCAAATTCTACAACTGAGCAAAGAAGTGATAAAACGTAATGGTACTGAACAATCAATTCTTTAAATATAATTCTGTTTTGAAAGAAAATAATTTCACAAGACAATTTCAAGAATTTTCGTTTTCAAGTAAATGAACAACTGTACAAAGAATATTGTTTAAAAATTGAGGGATCAAAAATAGGATCGTGCCAACAAAACTTCTCCAGGCATCAATTGATCTTAAGAAGAATCGACAGATTGAAAACACGAACTGCAAATTTTTCCCATTACGTTTTGCCACTTCATCGCAGGCCTCTCGATTGTTATAATTTTATGTTCATGATTACCATCTTCTACATTATTTCACTGTTACTTTAGTCCAATTGAATTAATGTTTACCCTAAGAATAAAAACTTATCGTACAGGGTTATTTGTAAAACATTTGATACGCTTATTATTTTTATCTCTCCACAGCTTTTTCTTTCAATTGTTAACCGTCTTTTTGTTCAATTTATTTAGAATCCAACGCTTTTCTCGAATTTACTGTGTTGATGATGCTTAGTCGTTTTGAATTTCCTGTAATTGTTCTCTCTTTTTTTTTACTCTTGTTTTAATTCGCAGGCTACGAGAGGAATGGATTGGCCGCTGCTGGTGCTGCTGCATTGCCCGTCCATGGGTCCTGTCGAATTTGATTGATGGAGGGACGAGGGGGTGGTGTTACTGTTGCAAATGGATTCGCTGAAAATGGTACAGCAGCTAAAAACAATTAAATTTTATCATCAATACATCGAAACCTGGAAAATCAGTTGTGAAGGGAAATTATTCAGCAATGATATCTAGGGGAAAAATTGAGGCCATGTTTATAGCTGAGAACATGTGCAGGACAAGTCCTTATTTTTTTAATGTAAAATTGACACGAGTCAAATCTTTTCCCGACTACTCCAATAAATTTCAATGTTACAACATAATATAGGTGATAACCTCGTTCGTATAACGAGTGACATGAATTCATAATCAAAAATATCAAGCTAAAGCCCATGCATTTAATTTTGTCGTCAAGTAGAATATTTTTTTCAATTCCACTTATCGCAAAATAAGCTCATGAAATCAATACTCTCAATATTTAGTTCCTGAATATTTACGATTAGTCGTACAATGATCATCTGACAAACACGATAACACTTTGTAATATTATCTAGCATGCATGTATACATAACATGCTCGACGACGAAACTCGATTCTCGTCAAATACTCACGATGATTATTTCCATTGAAATGCTAGGTTACGAAAAATATATATGAAAGATTATATGTGAAAACGAATGTCAATGAATATTGCAAGCAGTGAGCAGTAAATTTGGAGTGCAATTATTTGATGGGATTTGTAAAAAATTCTAGGTAGTTCAATGAGTACTGGTTAACATCGAGAGAATTATGTATCCAATGAATTTAATCAAAAGTCATCAGCAATATGGTGGAAAGAAGATTAGTCATGTGACTCATCATTTCATGAACATCCCTGGAGTAATTAAAACTGCTGGAGAATACAAGAATAGTCTTTTTACAATTTTCAGGAGGCCTTATATGAGTCACACAACTCCCGAGTAAATTTCAAAAATTTTCCACTCATCTCCTTCTACCATTTCACTGCAGTACTTGAACGTAAGATTGTTGAGAGATTGAAAATACTCACCAGCTGGTGCAGGAACGGCAGGTTTCATCATTGAAGTGCTCACAAGGTTGTCAAGATTCACGAGGGCTGAATTTTCACCTAAAAATGACTGGGGTGTCTTTTTTACAGCACCAGTACTCGCTGGTAAGTTGTCATTCAGTCCAGCAAGATCGAACGGATCTGGTGATAAAGTTCCTCCTGAAAAATAAATAGAAATATTTCTGCATATTTCTTTTTCTAGTGGAGAAACGATATATTTAAATATTCGAATGTGTAAACGATATGGGAAGTCACAAAAAAATTATTACTTACCATTGTTCATTGGTTGAGATTGAGGGCTAGCCTCGAGCTTATTTCGATTGCTGATGATGTCAAAATCATCGAGATCACCTGAGGGACTCACATTACTGCTACCCTGTGCATTGAAATTGTTAAAACTAGACCCGTTCATGTTGCCAGCGAATGCGGAGGTACTCGGCGATGACATTGTTGTGGCTGGGGCAAGAGCCCAAGGGTCCACAGTGCGAGGTGGCGAAGCTATTGTGGCGGGCGAGGGGGCTGGAGCTCGCCATGGATCGACAGCTGCAGCTGCAAAGCCATCATCTGCTTAGAATTATTTGATTTAAAATATATAGAAAACTGAAGTAATTAGAGGTATTTAGGTTTTACAATTTTTTTTCTCAATTTTACGTTCGTGAATTTACCTGACGATCCTACGAATACACATGCAGTAGATAAGAGGAAAGAAATTAATAAAAATGTAACTAGTTCTGCTTTTCCAAAAGATATTTACAAATTTCGTTAATAGGTTCGAACCCCACTCGAAAGCTCAAAGCTCGAAATTGGAGAAAATAGAACTGAATTCTTATAAGAATTTCGTTGAAAAAATTTCCGACAGATTTTTTTTAAAGACCCACTTTAATAATTGACTTTTTCACTTATTTTTAATTTTAAAAAAACTTACTCGGACGTTGGGGAGGAACAGGTGCCCAGGGATCTGCCGGTTGTACAGCTGAAGTAGTTGTGGGAGCACTCCAAGGATCAGAATTACTCTGTAACAATAACTAAATTGTCTAATTTGCATAATTACAATTCAACTTAGCTAACTAAACAAATATTTTATGTTGAAACTGAAACAGTACATGCACGTGCTCGTGCAAACATACCTCGCAGTCATAATAACGAGATAGATCCAGAGACTGACATGCAGGTGCAAGAGAAATCAAATCATCATGCAGTATATCGTATCAAAATTTCTTGATTTAGTGATGAGTGATGATGGGTTTACCTGAGGTCGAGGCGGCGGCGGAGCAATGGGCACACCCCATGGATCCAGTGTGAGTTGGGGTACTCCTCCACTAGCCTCACCTAGATTGACATCAAGAAGATCAAGCATGTGGCTTGCCTTTTCGGACGGCGGCGCTCTAAAAGCAAAATTACAACAAAAAAATGAGATTTAGAATTTTCTATACCCTTGAAGAATACAATTTTCAAAAAGATCTTTCATGAGGTCAGTGATGTTATGAATATTTATAGCATTTTAAATTAACACTCCCCTTCCTTTCAAGGAATTATATAATGCGGTGAAATCACAATCGTAAAATATGAATTCCGATTTGAATAATTAAAGTTCAAATTATCTTTACTTTAAATATATTTTTAATGATGACAGATTATCAATCATGAAATGAATAATGGTTTAAATTACAGAAATTTATTCACTCACTTGAAATCTTGTTGACTCTGGCTCAATGCAAGCTGCAATCTAACGTCGTCACTGCGTCTCCTCTGCTCCTCCTGTTCAGCCTCTTCCCTTGACATTGCCAATGCCAATTGTAACTGTAGCTCCTCCTCACCAACGGTCAGCGGCCGAGCTTTTTCTAGTTCGGCTGATCGTTATTGTATACATTGTGCAATAAAAATAAGTAGCTAATTAAAAAAACCAAAACAAACCCAACACAGCCTCTCGCGCGACTCGAATCTATTTCTGATAATGATTACTGAGAATACATTAACTCAAGAAGGCATGCTTCAAATTATACCGATAAACGGAGCTAGATAATTCAATCAAGAATAATGAAAATGATACGGGGAACTATTAAGGGAATTTATACTTACGTTTAGGCTCAGAATTTCCTCTGTAAGGCTCCCAATCTGGTGAACACATCTGAAACAAATGTTTCAAATATATTAAGAAATCTAATGAAATTATTGCAAGAAGGAAATTTTAAATTACACGTAAGTAAAAAAATAAAGTGCTTTTCTCGGTACACAAAATTAAAACTCCTTTCAAAGGTCATAAATTTCATGTATGACTCACCTCACCCATCGATGACATAGTATCCAGTCCATCACTACCAAAACCACTGACAGACTGTGCAAATCTCTCTTTAGCTTTGAGTGCTCTAGCACGTTCGTTCCTTAGTCTCTCATCGTCTTTCAATAAGGCCACTAATTGTTTAGCTTTCTCCCTCACATTGATTCCCTGATCCTTGGGGCCCTCCATGTGTTGAAAATCTTTAAGCGTTTGAATAGCAAAAATGTTCTCTTTACACTGCTGTGCAACTTTTTCCGATCCCGTTTTAATTAAATAGTCGAGGAGAACGAGGGCTTTGTATACGTGTCGCCAATTTTTGCCATGATCATTCAAACGTTTCCACAGCATTTGCATTATTTCAGTAAAGGCCACTACGTTATACGTTAAATCGGCAATTTCAGCCATTATGGTACTGCTGGGGCCCCATGGATCGTTGCTCGTAGCCTTTCGGACTAGTTTCTGAAATTAATAAAAATTTTTGATTAATTAATATGCAGAGCAAAACAATTACTTTCAACAACATTGAATGTTATACTCCCGACGTCATACTCCCCAAGTAGTTTTAATTGATTTTTTTGAACCAATTTAATGAAAAAATTGTTTGTCTACTAATCTTAAATTAATTTATCTTCTACGCATTGAATATTCTGACACAGTTGTTGATATTTATCATGAACATTTCAGTGGCGTATTTTATAAGTCATTATGAACGCTCTCATCAGTCTTGATTTCTTCATTATTTATCATTGGTATCGAGACTTTATTCTGTGTTTTTTACGTGACGATATTCACGTGGAATTAAAAAAAAACTTATTCTTCAAATGATCGTTCACAGATGGAGTAGAAAAATGAATGATGTATTGCACTGTTTCGGGAGTATTTCAAAAAATGATAAATTGGAAAGAAAAAAAATGAAAGAACTCTTTAGGATATCCAGAGAAATATCCACCGCACTATCAACTCATGTTTCTCACCTGAGCATTGCTGTAATTGTGAGCAAGATTCAGTATATCACGTCTGATTCCCGCCAGGTTCACCTGCATGACATCCTGTCCTTGTCGTCGCATCTGTAATCCCATCAATAAACATTGCACTGATTAATTAATGCAAACGATCTTCACGAAGTGCTTGATACCCATCTTCACAAATTTCATTTAAAATGTATCTTCTCGAAATCAATACGACTCTAACCCACAAAGCAAAACAGTTTCAATGGCCATTATCAGGTAAATACGATAATATCTTATCTTACGGACTAGCTGCCATGATTCTAATTGAAAATAAGAATGAAAATTCATGAACAAAAGTGAATTAATTAACCAATTAATCACAGTTGATACAGTTTGCGATAAAATCGCAGGATCCGGTGGCCAACGAATTCATTGTGTCTCCCAAGGAAAATGAATCTATATATAGCACTATTCAGGGTCAGTGATTCTCCTTTGAATCAATGTCAGCGATACAGGTCATTGTCACAAGAAAAGCCAACATTGATTAGAGCTGTTAACGATATTAAATTAAACACGAAATAAATTCTCAGGAACAATGGGGAATATGAAGAAACTTGAGGGGTTTATCTGTACATTAGCAGAGTCTCACAATCCACTCAGTGTACGGCTTCTTCGTAGAGGTTTAACTGCGTTACATACAACTGACCATGAACCTATTGATTTCCTCTTCTTTCCTCGAAATCCCTCAATTTGTAGACTAAATGACATTGATGAGTAATTCAAGGGAATATTAATCATTCTGTTATGATTTACATCTTCCTTTCCCAGTATCTACTGTGTCCCTCATAAAAACTTGAAAATTATCCCATTTTCAGCAAAAGTTCTGGGAATTATTAATCCAAATTCCTCTAGATCTAGCTGGACTTAATTGGATTTAGAAACGTAGAGTCACCTTACGTTTTGCGATTCATTATCATTTTTATGAGAATACTCCGATAATTTATTCTAAACCTTTCGCTTTAGAAAATCTGCCCTCAATAATTTGCAAGTTAATTGGTTATTCTGGACATGCATTTTATCATTTTCATACTGGATTGAGCCCCCATTTTCCTCGAAATTCTCCCCATTGCAAACTTGAAAAATTGATGAGTAATGCTAGGAACTTCATCAGTTTACGCTCTGCGTCACGCTGTTTTTTGCGTTAACTGCTGTGGTGAAAAGACTCACGTGATAGTGTTTATCTCGATCATCTAATTCTACTGTCATTATTACTGAACTGAAGAAAAAAATGAACTTTCGCTTCCAATATTATGACAAGAGACGGGAAAAGCTAAACAGTTATTCAGGAATTACAGGAGCATGTTGATTTTTACATTTTTACTAAATATAGAATTATTCCAATACCGAGGGGCAGTGGGAGAGAATATCGAGAGATATTTCACATTAGACATTTCTTGAGCTATAAAAATATGGCTCCGACTTCTCTGTAGCAATTACTCAACCTAGAGAGGTTTCAGTAGAACCATCCACCGTGCAAACCTTAAAAACATTGAATCACGTGATAATCTTTATCATCTCGAGCATCTGAATATACTCATCCCCATCAAACCTCCCAGAAAGGCCTAGAAAGGTGTTATTGAACCGTGTCAAGCCAACTCTTCCGAAATAGGCAAACAAATAGTTTCTCTAGAAAATTATTAAAAAGCTCTACAACACGAAGGAATATTTTTTGACTCCTGTATTATCTTGGAAACGTTCTCAGCTGCAGGAATGAAGACTTGCAGCCCAACTCACGAAAATAAAATCACAGCCACTAGTTCCTTAGCATATCTGAAACCTCTCACAAGTAACAAACACGAAGAAATAACTCTCAGAAAACCATTCACTGATATCATATCTCCAAATATGAAAGACGTCAATCCCTCGGTGTGACGTTCCCGAAAACAAATTTTGCCAGTGCAATATAAAATTTAACAGAACATCAGAAATGTCTAGCAAATTGTCGACAAACTCTTTGCTGGGGTTATGACTGCAAAGTGTCTCATGTATTTTTTATCAAGTTTTTTCTCCTATTTTTTGGAGAACACAGCGGAAGTACAATAAATAATACGAATTAGTGGAACGGTAAATGGAGTAGAGAAACTGGACACCCACACACTCCAAAAAGTAGTGAAAAAATCGTGGAGATTGTGAAGTAAAAATATAAGAAAGGGATACAAAGTGATATCTAAGTGCACTGGACTCTGAAAGATTTTTTCCTCATCTGATTCTTGGGATGCTAGTCTCAAGTTTCTCATCATTCAGTAAAAAATGAACGGTATTTCCTCAACTGAAACTCACCTTTGGGCTTATTTTGATAACTACTTTGATTAACTCAGAGTTGATGAATTGTATCCGATTTTGACGATCTGAAGGTCCTTTTTTGGGTATTAACACGAGTATAAAATTTTAATTTGATGTTTTTTAGTATAAAATAACACGGGACGACTATGACAAGCCCATTCACTGTTCACGGATTCACTTGTGTGGCCACCAGCCCCTCTGAATTTCATGACCAACACCAACCCACACTGGCACGTCACTACGCGGCGCTGATGGCTGCCCCTTCGTCCCGCCGGGAAGTTTGAACGCGCATCAAAAATAAAATTGGATAAAACGGTTCTCACAATTTTTCTTTTCTTCGGGAAACAAGTGGTAATTACGAAAAATATTAGGAAATAATATTGGAAGATTAGCAGATTCTTAATAAACAATATTTCTCAATATTTCCTCAAAGCCAATGATTATTTATAACAATACATAATTAGAATTAAAATCGTAGTAATAAAATGAGATTAAAAATGCATTAACTGGAGTTTTAAAGAGTTGAAAGTTTATGAGAAATGCAGAAATGGTAGGATTTTGCTGCATTTTACTGAAACATTGCAATAGAATTCGCTAACCTACTCAGCAGTTTTGCAAATCACAAGAATTGGGTATGAGTACATTTTAGGCTCACTACAAACGTCTACAAACTTAGTACGAACAATAACATTCATTCATTTTATGAAAAGAAAGCATTCCTCAGCTACTTATGTACGAATCTCTGTCGCCACCGGAGGCCAAAATCGTCAGTGGCGCCTCTCATCGCTGGGATTAGTACTAACATTGGAATCGGTTTACTACTCTACGCACCGTCGGTCACGTAGGCATAACATTGAAATCGCACCCAAGGGTCACTACTCACCCTATTTATTTAACAATAGATAAATAATTTATTTAAAAATTAAAGAACCAAGCTGCGTGTTAAATGTTTCTCTCGATAAATGATTTACTCAATTTTACGTACATCAGAATAGGAATATATTTACACAATTAACAGGAGTAAGTTGAATGAAAGCGTATAAAAAATGACGTGTATTTATAAAATTCAAATAAAACTGGTGATACAATTTTTGAAATTATCACAATTGGGAATTCGTACTCTCAGCCAACTTCGCCGTCAATCTTTCTCGTTTCTCAAACTCTTGTTTCGTTTTGCGAATGGGGATGAATATCCCGGTAATGCCGGCCACTGAAAACAAATAGAAATTTTTTACGCACACTGTGTGGAAAAATAATCGACAACAAATAGTATATGCCAATACGAGTCTTGACTATTTTTTTTTGGTTAGTGAGAGAGTAATTGAAGTGACTGGTGACGTTTTCAAAATTCTCGAACACTTCTTCTACCCAAAAAACACCATTTTTCTACTCCTTGCGACCAAAATCAAATCTCAGCCACTATCGCACCCTTCCACAATAGTACATTATAAATTTAGAAACCCAAAATAATTATTTTAAAATTGAAATCATTCTCTTATCATCAAAAAACTAAATAAATAGAAATAATTATTTTTGTAAAAATCTCTTCGACATATGTCTCACAGTGATATCCTTATCTGTTGTTATAGTCGTAGAGTCAACTTCCTCGAACTTTGAAGCGATCAAATTGTCACTCTGGCGAAAAAACATCTGTTCATTATTATGGCTATTTGTAATTACATACCAACTAGATGCGATCCGATGAGTAAGATCAAGGGTACACAGTAGTCATCGATAAGATAACCAACCATTGAAATACCGACAAAAGCTCCCATTCTTCCAACAAATGCAGCAAGTGCAGAGGCAATAACCCTGATACATTCAATAAATATTCAATAAATAATGCTAAATGATCCTCCCCCGTATTTTCATTGACAGACAGTTTCATTATACCTAAGATGAGTGGGATATAGCTCGACAGCAGTGCACAGTACTATTGTTATGCTCACGGATGCCAGGGCTTCGAATAAACATGCGATGATCAAATTTTGCGTCGACGTCTCCACGATTAATAAACCAAAAGCTAATAGCGCGCTCGACAGGGACGCACCAACTGAAATGAAAGATCAAGAGACATTATCACGGGGATATTAATATTTTAATAAAACAATGTCTAAACAACAAAACAATGTGACTGACAGGAAATAGAAAAAATATTTCTTTCAATGTCTTGAGAGAGTTTTTAAGTCGATATTTTTGGTCGAAAGATCGAAATGTGCTGGTAAATTCAATGGAATCAAGCACAGAGAGCTTAAATCGTAGAATAACAATTTTATCGGATTATTATTATGGAACGGTCTTAAAAGAAATGGAAATTTGTCTTTAAAAAAGTTCTGCTTGAAATCTAAACGTTTTCGAATTAGATTCAACGAGAAAATTTTATAGCGACTTCAGGGGACAGAATGTGGATGAGAGACACTGATATACGCGCCATAATCAGAGCTGGGGGACCGTAGGGCTTGTAAAAGAACTTTATAAGCGTCCAAAGGATTAACTAATAGCGAACCGAGTCAGACAATATTTATAAAATTAAAAAAATTAATGTTGTTTGTACCTAAGTGTATTTTGTAGCCAAATCTATCGACAAAAAGGGGCAACCAAAATGCGACTGGAACGGATGTTGCCCCCAGGATCATATTATGGAAATAAACACTCTCACTGAGTACTTTAGTGCAGTCCGAGTAGTCCGGCTCCCTTTTCTGAAAAATAGACACGTCCTAAGTCTCTGCGTTTTCCAAAAACTTCTTCAGAGAGAAATTACTCTTTCACTTACTTGAGTTGCATTGGCGGCGTACAGTGCATTGGAGATGGTGCAAACACTCGCGGTTTTCTCTGGGTATAATTCCTCGAATATCGAATACCTCAGGAATATTTCTGGCAGCCAAAAAATGAGAGTGTAATATGGAGCTGTTACAGTGTACGAAGCTATGGACATCAGAATAGTTGTCTTCAAATGTGGGGGTTTGATGATCTCCTTGGTCTGTCTCATATATTGAGACACCATTTGCCGAATGCTTTTATGAGTCGGTGCTGAGTATTCCTGAGCTCTGGCTATTAAATTATTGAGACCTGGGTTTTCCATTTTTTTAATAATTTCCTGAGACACAACAAAAATTAGAAAAATCAAAATATTCAGAAGATCGACATTTCAAAGGTAAAAAAAAAATTCAATTTTTGGCGAATTTCGGCAGAAAATTCCTACAAAGATTATCTGCTCACGTAAATGATCGCTATATTTATCAATTAATTCAATGAAAAAAAATTAATCAAACATTTTCCTCTGACTGTTCGATCATTTAAAGTATCTTAAGCTGAAAATTTTTATTGCTAACAACTCGTGTTGCATTGACGAAGTATTCCAACTATAATTTACCAGATATTGATCCTTAGGCTGTCCCGTATTGGCGTGATAAATATCGCCGAAGAGTTCCAACAACTTCTTGTGCTGTCCAGTCTCCGCAAGGTACTTCGGTGTCTCCGGCAGGAAAACGATCCACAGGGCAAGAATTGGTGATAGCAATCCACATATTAACAAGTAAAGGCTCCAGGACTTGAAAATGAAGCCTGTCGTTGTACTCTCGTAATTGATGTTCAGAGGCATAATAGCCCAACCCAGTGCGGCGGTCAAGAGCAGACCGCTCACCCAGGGCAGCTCCAGCCATGCCAGCAGACGATCACGAACTTTGCAGGGTTGAAACTCTCCCAGGTAAGTGAAGAGGAGTGCAAATTGCCCGCTAAATCCGAAACCCACCAGGAATTTGCACACCAATAGTCCCCAGAAATTGGAAATAACCGACGCTGTTATGTCACCGACGCCATGAGATATGAGGGATATAATCAGTCCAATTCTTCGACCCTTCATCTCAGCTAGGGTTGCCCAGCAATAGGGTCCAAATACCATCCCTTAAAGTAAATAAAAAAATAAAAATTATGGGGATTTGTTTTGTGAGAGATCGTGTAAAAAAGTATTTTTGTCTTTTTGTTTAATATCCAAAAATATTTTAAGAAAAGGTGGATTTGTTTTGTGACGTCATTATTCTATCAGAACTACACATCGAATAAGTCTACTGAACACAGGTAACCTTGATAATTTCTTTGATTAATTGGAAAACAAGAGCCACACGTTAGAGTGTTCAGAATCAGGTCTTATTTGTTCAGGTGAAGTTTTGACGTTCACAAGGCTTTCGAAAAACCTAGTATTTTTTTAAGAACTGGTCTTGGATCGTTTTCGAATTATCACACAGCTCTATCGAATCGATTATCTGATCTTATCCTATTTACAAATCCTTCATACCCAGAACCGGCATCATTGCCATGTATCCTTTGGCGACAGTTGACATTTTGAAGTCACATGCGGCTGCTGGTATTATCAACCCCACGTTCCCCAATCCAAGACTTCCATTCACGCATATCAATGCACAGGTTGCGAATATTTTTAAATTAAATATTCCGAATCCTGGAAAAAAAAATTTTTTTTCATCTTCACATTCACAATAGTTTCGAATCAGATAGAGATGAAAACTGTCCTTTCCAGAGGTTTTTCAATGAAAAATAGTATGAAGATCTGCGAGAACATCTCATTATCTCTCTCATCCCCAATTTTTTGAAAGAATCGTAATTAATTTGTCTCTTCTTATAAAACATTCTATTAATCAACTGAAATCCGATTTCTCTTTGGTCTTAATATCGATTAACCTCGTGGATAACTTTATTTCTCCTGTCAATCAATTTCAAATTTACTCCCTCGATTAAAATAATCAATTCAATCCCAAATGTTACTCCTCCTTAACGAGCAATTAAATTCACAGTTGTAGGTACCACCCCCAACTCAACTTGAATTTTATTCACCGAAGATCTTCAAAACTCATTTCTCACGCGGGACATGCCATAAGAACTGACAAATAACACTGAGATTGATAAACAGAATTCCCAGAACCCTGGAAGTTCCCATTGATTCACTTCAAATGTATCAAACCTGTCTGATTAAGTGCATCTTGTGTTACTTGTTCGCAAGTTTTTTCTCCAGATCTTGCCGCCATACTCAAACAAATTCAATAATTAAACCCAATAATCGATTCCTCTTGACACCACACTCAGAAGATTCTCTCTCAGTAACACGCGCCTGTGTCGAATCTGATGAAGATCAGTTATCGAACTAGTACGATAGTGAAGAAAATGGTTATACCCCTGACCATCACGAAACGTCATGTGACTGATATTCCGGTTGTTAATGAAAAAATATCCATCTGCAGCATTATCAGTTATTCAGCTGATTAGCTTTTGTTGGCCGAGGAATTATTTGGAGAATGAGAAATAAAAGCTAGAGTCTTATTCAACTCTATGACAAACAATTACGATCTAACCAGCGACGATAAAATTATTGTCAATTTTCATTCAAATATTAAATAATGTAAACAAAAGTAATATCCAGTCATTCGCACACTTTAGTCGACTCACTGACTGGTGTTAACTAATATTTAAAATTGTCTCGTGTTCGTATCACTTGGATAATATTCGAGTATAAGCTGTGCGTTCGTAGCATTTCATTCTCCACACATATCAATTTTCGGTAATTGACCGTTATTGACCCCCTCTCGTTACATAAATTGACACGGAGACAGGGAAAAAATTAAACTCGAGAGTTAATTGATTTTGGGTTACATCAGATGGTGCATCAATTGCGCCTTTACAAAAGATTATTAGTGGAATTTAACCGGGAATTCAGCGTCATTGTGTCATTAATGAGAGAGAAAAATCATTTCATTGAGCCTCGTGTGCAATGCCTCGTGTTCAATCAGAAGATATTTGAATAATGGAATTGGGGTGTGCGGATATCATGAGAATATCTTTATCAGTGGCTGTTACACTATGACGAGGTTTTCGTCAGCTGCGAATAAAATCGTCTTGTACTCTTCGACCGACAAAAGGTATGTGTGATAAGGTAAATGCAAATAAACATCGTTTTTGTATTAAAAATATTTTACGATGTCAAATTATCGGAAAGTTCGACACAATCACCTCATTTGGTCGTTGTGAATCATTCCCTCGACGTGCGAAATTCAAAACATTTCAGATTGAAGTGCGATAATAAATTATATTTAGAAAAAGAAATACATAGGTCTAACTATATTATAATATTCTTCACAAGTCTCGTAATCTTAACTATCTCATACTTATGCGAATTTCTACTTCGAGCTACAACTTTTTGGAAGTTTTCTTGAGATCCTAGTGTACTTTATGGTTTACATTATCTAAAAATGTGATAATAAATACTTATGTTTATTTGGAAACATCACACTCATGAGCCCGAGAATCCTTCAACTTCAACGTTTTTCCATTACAGAAAATAAATGTCTAGACGTAAAATAATTTTTAGAAAACTATAAAAAGTCAGAAAATCCTACTGAGACCTAAAATCAAATTCCGAGTGTTCTTTTCAGTGAAACATATTCCTCAATAATCACTAAAAACCACGGAAAATTCTATCATCCTCCAATGCGACTTAGTCTATTGGCAGTTTTCTATAGAAATTCCTTAGAATCAAATTTTGAAATGTTTTCTCACATTCAAAATTTCTTGGGACTTGGAAAATAATCAAGTCATTTATCTAAGAGAATTTCAAATACACGATAAGAAAAATAATCGAATAATTGAATAGAAATTACTGCGCGCGTCTTAGGATTTTCTGTATTTTTTTTTATGTGTCCATTATCCATAACATGGACCATTAGTGTTGATAAAAAGATCTGTATTCTGAGAATGCCAGCAACTGAATACGATTTTTCTCGAAACATGAGACGGAAAATTGTTAAACAAATCTTTGGTTGTTTCGGATTTTAATTGACTCAATTTAGTCCAATGTTTCTTTTCCTGTTCTCGGTAAGAGAAATGAGAGGCAGCCACAAACTGAAAAATAATAAAAGAAATTAATGAACATTTTATTTTTTTAGGTATTTTCTCGTTTCATGTACCAATGAAGGAAATGGATCAGATACTCGGCAAGATTGTACTCACTGAATAGAAAATCTGCGAACAATATGATGGGAACGATACAAGCCAGATCGATCAGATAACCGAAGACCAAATTACCAACCAGTGCTCCTAATCTTCCCATTGTCAGAGACAATGCAGCTGCCATCACCCTGGAGACAGACAAGTTCCATATTTTTTTCATTTCTCGCTTTGTCCGATTCATTCAAAAAGTCAATTGAATTTTTAAATGAAGAGTAGTAGGTAATGATCATATTGCAAACCTTAAATTCGTTGGAAACATATCAACGATTACACAGTAAACTAATGATATTCCCAACGACGTGAGGGCCTCGAAGATGCACGAAAGAATGAGATTCTGATCTGAACTCGTCACGAAATAGAAGCCGATGGTTACTGCACCGGAAATTACGAGTGATGCAACTGAAATTGTGAAATTAATAAAAATTAATGAGTCAGTTGATTAGGGGCTCTTCAGGTATGACGTATTTTTTTCCTTCAAGTACTGAGAAAGTAATTGACGGCTGAATCTTTGCAGAAATTTGTAATCTCAAGATTTGAGGAACTATTTGGCTCCTTAAGGTTGTAGACAATCATTCACAACTTACTGAGAAAAACTTTAGCTCCAACTTTATGAATGAAGAGAGGCAAAATGATGGAGCCCGGTATACAAGCCAAACCGATGTAGACAGTATGTAGATAAACATCAGTGGCAATAGTATTTCCACATCCATAACGATTTGCATCAGTACTATTGGTCGGGAGGGACACGATGCAGACGGAAGTCGACTCCCCAGGATGATCAGCTTCAAATTCTTCGAATCTGAAAACGAAGAGTCATTTTAGTGCGACAAACTGGCGATGCAAAATCAGATGTGAGTGACAGCCCTCACAATAGGTATTTTATTACAATTTTTAATGTTAGAAAAATATGGAGCACGTATTTTTTTAAATTTTGGATAAAACAATCAACAAATAATCGTCGAAAAGCAAAGGGCAAGTTTTTCACTCGGAAAATTGCCGATTGTCTAGAATGTCCCGCTAATACATTAATTAAATTTCAATTAATGCTGCCTAAACAACACTCAACGCGACCTACATTTGACGAAAAATAATTGAATTGAATTGAATTCCATCGGTTCATTAACGAACATTTAAAAAAAACTCGGTCACATAAACACAGGGGTCGGGTATATAAAAGTAATATTTTAATTTTTTGCATCCTGATGACATAATGCGACAAGTCCCACTATTCCATGTAGTCAATTACCTTTAACGCTGTAATCAATTAAAAAAATAATAAATATAAGATGAGGAGTTACATTACCTTGTAAACAACTCTGGGAACCATACCATAAGGGTATAATAGCTGCTGGTAAGTCCAAATTGTATGCTACAGGCTAAAATAGTATTTCTGAGATAAGGAGGTTTGCAGAGGGCTTTGGTGAGATCCCAAACTTCGGTGCAAAGTACCTTCAGATCTTTGCGCTTATGTAACCTTAGGGTTCTCGTACTTTTGTCTTTGGGATTTGTCCTTTCTTGAAGAGACTTCACCTGTAATTGCCGACGATGAAGAATACGTCAGCTCATCAATAATTTTTTATTAATTAGTAATAAAATGCTAATAAAAACTTTGTTTTCATTGACATTTTATCTGGAGAAACGAGGGAAAAGTCATAATGAACTTACTGGATACTCGGAAGGATCATTCCGAGTGTTTTGCGCATAAATCCAGCGGAAGACTTCCAGAGCCTTCTCCGTCTCCCCGCACTCTAGAAGGAACTTCGGGCTTTCCGGAAAAGCGAAAAGCCAAAGGGCTAGCATTAGGGACGGCAGTGCACAGAGGGCAACGAAGAGATTCCAGGATTTAAAGTCGAAAGAATCCGACTGATAAGTGATATCCAACGGTACAATTAGCCACGCAATCACTGGAAAATTAAGTAATTACATGAATTCGCAAGGAGTCTGATTGACGTCGACGACAACCACTAATATCTGGATTATGATTTTTTATACATACGTGGAAGGACAATAACACCAACAGTCCAGAACATCTCCATCCAGCAAAGAATTTTTTCCCGATATTTCGTTGGTTGAAATTCTCCGAGGTAAGGAAAGCAAATTCCCATTGCTCCAGTTACACTGGAATTCCATGTCAACAGTTAGAAAATTTTTAATCGTTCAATGACTGAATGATTTGCATTTTTTAGTCAACTTTGCTGTCGCACATTGAAAAATTGGATAGAATAATTTTCGTGGGTCAATTACAGAGAAAGTTACGGTCAGAATGAACTTACGCAAATCCGTTGAAGAACCTCAACAGCAAGAACGGCCAGAACTGTTGGACGAGTGACGAAACAATCCCCACAATTCCATCCATCAATAATGTAGCAATTAACACTATTTTTCGCCCTTTGGTATCAGCCAGGCACCCCCAGATGTAGGACCCAATGACCATTCCTGACAGAAACAACCCCATAAACCATAAATTCCCTTTTAATTTGAAGAATGAGAAGATCAATTATTGAGAAGCCGTCGAACATCCCCGGGAAGTACTCCTAGGGTTTCCCTTGGGCTCCGATGAATCAATATTTTCTATTTTCTAGGCCGAACTCATTGCATCATAAGTCTACCGGTAGACTTTCTCATGCAAATCATGTGACCTTGCGTTGATAATTCAAAGTTAAGTTGATTTGCGACTGACAAGCAACATTTGCCCCAGGGGTACACAAACCAAAGGGCGCAAATGACGAATGACATTTGACGAATGAGGAAAAAACTAGATAATTAAGTAATCAGGTTCGCTAGTACATGTCAACGTAGTCGTACGTGTCAATAAAAAAAATTCCATATCAATAAAAGAAAATTGGAAAAAAATTCTCACCAAACATTGGCGACGCACTCAGCCACCCTTTGGTGGTGGAATCCATCGAGAGATCGCATTGCGCCGCTGGTAAGACGAACGAGATTATCGTTACGCCGATGGCTGTGTCCATATAAATTAATCCGCATATCACCAGCAGCATATAATGGAACCTGCCGAATCCTGGGTATTGATAAGAAGAGAGAAAATCCGTTAGATAGATCCATCAGTAAATCATACTTCATTGTCAATGATAACGTCAGTGTCACCGGGGGATTTCCTAAAGAATGGCGATAAGAGTTCAAGGCCGAACAAGAACCGCAGAATTTTTTTTTATCAAAAAATCGATAATTACGTTTTGATTATCGAATTATATTTTGCTCCAGGATCTTTCTTTGCGTTTTACCCTGAATTTTCCGGCCGGAATATTATTTGAATGATCCCCGAGGGCAAAACCACGTTTCCGGAATGTTTGAAACAATTTACAATTGACATTGTCTAGTCATGAGACTAGAATGTTTGGAACGGACCATTTAGGTGAAATATCACACCTGGATCACAACGTTGAGTGAATGCTTGTGTGTCTGCGGTAATGACGCGTTCGTATTGATTGATTAATTGACATTCTTCAGACAGATATCGAAATTCTCAATCGTACTTAATCACTCCGGTTCGATATGCATTGTTTGTCACTGATTTTCCGCATAACAGTCACGGAGATCGTAAAATCACACGTTTATATTCTGATTAAACAATTAATAAAGAAATTTAACGTCACTGAGGATACATTGTTACTGTTATTGTCACGTATTTGCATTGTTACGCATTCGGGGCTTAAATTCTCAAGAAGAAAAAAAAACGAGATACGGGAATGTGTATTTTTTACTACTAGTCGGCAAATGATACCGAGATATCGCGTCTACCTGGTCTTCCCAGTGTAAACATCTCATTTGATTACTAGTTCGTTGATTATTATTATCGCACTCCCTGAGAGAGAGACTAATTCATTGAAATATTTACTAGGTAGGACCAGACGCCGTCATGACCTACCTTGAGGCAGTGATTTATTACAACGATCCAGATACACATAGTCTTTTGGAAATAAAGAAAAAAACAAAAATTTTGAAATACGGCGATAGAGTGATACATCTCTAGTTTCTCAGGTGTACAAATTCATTGATTTTGATTTTACTCACCCGTAACGGTGATTGCATGCTCGAAGTCGGCACCTCCGTCGGCCAGGAAGTCGAGCCCTTAAAATAATTGAAAAAACAATTGTTATTAATTATCATCATAATTAATTGTTATTAATTATCATCATCGGGAATCATTTCAATCCGATAGAACTATCCACTCGTTCAACTCAGTGAAACTTTTGGGTATTGAAATAATTGAATCGTCACTAAAATTAATTAATTAACTGCTCAAGTCCAGGCAAATGAGGTAGTTGAAAATTAAATTTTAATCAGTGAAATTAATTAGAACGTCACGTGCCTATTAATTGCACTCTGAAGTTGCAGTGATTTGAAAGTGACAAATTCAGGGAAATTAATTGAATGATATGTTCACAATTCAATTTGTCCTCATGTGGTAGATGCAAATGATAAAAATTATAAATGAATGAATGAATTAATTTATTAATTAAATTGCAAGTCAGTCAGAGAATTAAAAATTAATTTTCAACCCCATAAACTAATTGAGGTTTCATCATCTAGTGATTACACTTAAAAATTTCTTTCCGAGGCAGTAAAAAATGATTCGGAAATTTGTAAAATTCCTAACAGGGAAAAAATTAATTTGTGCATTTATTGAACTGTCATTGTAACAAGTAACAATTACGAACCCATGGCTGTATCCAGCGATACCGAAGTGCTCCGTGATAAAAAATCCTTGCTGAATTGTTGTGCACAATCTGTACCGCAGATTTCTCCCGAATGAGGTAAAACAATATCGGTTTCTTGGTCGCGTTCCACGGTTTTGTCTTCTCCAACCACTGTTCCCCTCGCTCATTGGTGTGGAGCCGATATCTGATTGTCGGTTTGTTTTTTCTCTTTATCACGACGTGAAATTATTCTCACCGCACTTAGTTAAAAATCCGTTGTCATCACCCCTGTGTAAACGTTAATTTTCTCAACTTCCTTCTAATTGGCTGGCTCACGCGTGACACTAAATCACACAATTCGAGCAATTCTTGAATGACTGATACTGCAACACAACAGGATTCAAACTGAATGTTAAAAATTTTTTTCTAGACATTGTGGCCTCGTCACTAGTCAAATACTTCGTACTGGGGATCAGTGTGGAGAGGTACCGTCTTTTATATTTCTACCTGGTGAGACTAGAGATAAGATTGTAGAAAAATTTTGGATGCTTTTGTTTGGATTGGACCATGGGGATTATTAGGCAGTAAATATGTTTTTCAGGTAGAAAAATGTCCCAGGGACGAAAGTATTTTGTGTAAAAAACCCAGCAAATTCGTTAAAAAAGTATATTGATGTTGGATTTGAACTAATCTATTGGTACTTTCATTAGAGATTTTATGATTGCCCATTAGATAAAATATTGACCGAAATCCACGGGATTTGATGCTCATCAACCATTTTTTTTATTGCGATATTTTTATTTCTATTCTTTTCCTCGATATTCTTCTTCTTTATCATTTAATCAATCAATAAAATTACGCCACCGTCACCTGAATTTTCTACTGAACATTTCCATCGAAGAAATCTCCCATTGACTTTGACTGTGCGCGGTCATCACTCCCTCGATCAATTGTCCAATCAGTTCAATGGATTAACCAATACACTCACGAATAATCAGTATATGGAAGTACTACGAATCGGTAGACAGTAAGAATCTTGGAATCTTATCGTATCTATCGATGACTCCATCATTTCAGTTATAAATAATTGTTATCGAGAGAAATAATGTATCCGGTAGCTATTTTCGTACTCGAGAATGGCTACCTTTGTATCGATAAGAGCTTAAATTTCTACGATTAATATTATCGAAGAGCTTTGCGTACGTCAATAAATCAATTGATGGCGGTTCACAATCTCTGAAATGTCCGTCGTTGTGAAGACGGAGGCATCAATATACTCAAATGAGTCTACGACATCAATGCAGATATCACACGATCCGTGACACAGCAGGTAATGCAAATATTGTTAACAATTTCAGATAAAATACTGTAACAGCACCATTATGAGATTAAAATTCTTTTCTCTCTGAAAACAACATATTTTCCCAATCTCACTATGACGTAGTCAATGGAAAACATCTGAGTGACACCTGATGGACAACAAATTTTCTATGCAAGTAGTACGAAAAGGGCGCAGGTGTAGAAAATGAAATAGTAAATGACTTTTGAGAAATTCCCAATGGCTGATGCAATAACTCAAAAGTTTGAATTATTACCGATTTTTTTTTCTCTCCAGAAAAAAAAATATTTAAATATTTTAATCCTGATTTTTAATATTTTTTTTTCCTTCTGACGAATAAATTTCGTTGTGCGCGACTTCCCCTTTCGCATGAATGAGTTTTCAAATTCGAAATGTTGTTATTCAGAACTGCTAAGGCTATCGTGCCAAGTATCACATTCAGGTATGGCCACCTATATATCCGATCGTCTTGTACTGAAACTGGTGAAAACTAGATTTTAAAATGTCGTAATTACTATTTTCAAAATTTAGACTCAATTCTATCTCGAATCCCACATTATTGCCCAACTACAACTTCACAAATATTTTCTTAAGTGAAGTGATAAAACTTATCGCCACTTAGGGAGTGTTAAAAAATTGAATTTCGATACTATCTTGTTGGAGACATTTTTATTGAGCTAACAATAGAACTCATTGTCTGTTCTCCCTAGACGTCACGGTTGCGCTTGAACTTGAGGTTATTGGAGAATGGAGTATTGCACTGAGATAAACATCGATACGTTCACTGATTTCTCCTATTGGTTCACCTGCCACGTCACGAGGAAACCCAAACTCTGCACTTCGGCAAATTAAAAAAAAATTTTGGATATGAAAATATTATATGCATAAACCCAGAAATGACTAATATTTTTATCACAAATATAAGTAAAATTGCTAATTTTTCCGACGACCTCAATTGGCATTTTGTTAAAATCAGATTAATCTCCTTCAAAACTAATTCTCAAATTGAATTCGCCTATTTTACTCATTTTCCAAGGAGATTTAAAAAAAATTAGCGCACCTTTTTTTGATGAAAATCTTTTCACATTTTCTTCTCATTATGGAAACGGAGGGACATTCGACACATTCCAAGCGTGGAATTCTTCCTGATCCATAAATTTTGTAATTCAATTTTCGAAAAAAGATTTAATTAATGGGATTTTTGCAGATGAGAAATTTTATCACAGATATTATTTTCAGACATTTCTTGGTGGAACAACTTATAACCGAAATAAATCTAATAAATCACGGAGAAGCCACTTTCATTCCGTTTTATCAATTCACTGTCGAATGTAATCAGGATTGAACACCACTGACAGGTATCTTCATTCGTCAATCGTGTCCAGCGCCCAATCACCCAAGACTAAATATTTGTATTGACAATCTCTCAGTCCCTCTCACATCGGCACATGCGAGTAATCTCGAAGTGATTAAATCACGTGAAAAGCCGATCACCATGACAAGATACAAAATATTTACTCACACAATAGTACCACAACACCATAAACAATTCAATAATTAAATAGTCCGACTCGGTGTTTCACGAAAGACATTAGAAGACTTTAATTAGAACGCAGATACTCAAGGGTAAGAACAAGATGAAATTGGCAATCCGAGTGTGAGGTCGTTAAAATACATCTGACTGTTTGTCGATCCAACTTTATTCTAATTTTGGCGACTTTGTCCACCTTCATATCTTGACCAATCGGTACTTGAAAGTCGGAACGAAAATTTTACTTCCGATTTTTTTTTATTCTCTTCAATTTAGAGATATGTTTATGCAGTCATTCATCTGAATTCATTATTTGTGAATCGATTGTATCAGTTGAAATATTTTGAAAAATTGTCAAATCATGTTTATTTGACAAATGAATACAATACAATTCAACATTATCATTACAAATCTGCTACAAATTATGATAACAACAATAAAATGGAAGAAAAAAACGGTGAACTGCCCTTGACACAATTACGCAAAAACACGGTGATTTATAATGTATATAGGATTAATCTTGACACTGTCAGCGTGAATATGTGACATGTGTACTTTAGAAAATGCTTGGCATGTTTTCATTCCCTTGAAGAGAATGGATTTGCCACTGATCATATATGAATTTATTAATTATGACCATGAGTACATTGGACCTCAATTTAAAAAATTAATTAGGGAACTGTCGGCTCTCCCTTCCCCTAACCATAAAGAACGGAAATTTCTCATCTGTAATTATTTTTTATATTTTTCAATTCACAAATAAAATTTTCACTGACCTAAGAAAGCGTCTGTTGATAAAACGAGGGGTTTGTTTATTCGCAACAATTTTATAGTAACAATTGCAACAGGTCAGTCGTATCTCCACTCCCTTCAAATAAAATCCATCCACCTCTATCTTGTTTCAGGGATTGAAGAGACTCCGGCACTAGAACTGTAAACTCAATTGGTTTTTCTTCCATTGTGAAATAAATTTCACGGAGGGAACGACTTCCGTTTTCTTGGCTCTCGTCCCTCTACTCGTCTTTTCCGCTCTATCTCTGATTGAACTGTAATTGTCATCGTTTCTGGGCCGATACGCTCCCAATTGGTATTTTCAAACTAACTCGAAGAATAAAAATCAAATAACCGTCTGGAGAATATTGAGTGAACAGAGGGTGGAGTCGCACATTTATTCTTTTTTTTATTATCTTAAAAATTTTACTGATCATGAGATGTGATTGGGATCAATGCGGTGTCGGTCTAAAGCGTGATAAGTAGCTTGGAAAAATGCCGCAGTAAAAAATTCCGTGGACTTTGAAAAAAATCAAAAAATCCTCCAGAAGAGCTCTTGGTGACAAATAATTTCCAAATAACAAATTCTTCCAGGACCCCATATTTTTTGGAAGATAATTTCTCCCCTTCACCTGCGATTCAATTGAAAGAACGAACAGCTTTTCCCTGGAGATTGTGACGACACATCTGACTAGCAAATTCATGACTTCATATCCAGCAAAATCGGGTAAGGGAGATAAATTGTATACGATTATTGGAAAACGATGGGAGACGAAGGACGAGGGGTGTGAATTGAGAGTAAGATGACTCCATGCTCGTCCAATAAGGATTAGCCTTGAGCCTTCATCGGGAGGAATTGATAGTCAACGCGTGTAATAGAGTTTCATTTCGTTGAAAAAATGAGCCACCCTGGGGGGTGTCACATAAAAAATTCATGAAAGCTGTTGGCCTTTTCCTCATTCGAATAAAACGTAATGAAGGGAGGACGGAAATAATTCAAAGGTCAGGTAATTTCCCCACCATTTTTTCTCAGTGTAATTGTGCCTCACAAGTAAAGTGCATAACCTTGAGTCGTTTTGGAAAAATCGGCACCCCTTGATGCACCCACCCGCGGGGGGTCAGCAAGGGCAGCGAACGGGGGGTGAACCCTCGCTGTGAGAACGATGAGTCAGTGTTGAAGATACCACAACAGTATTTTCCGTCATCGCATCAAAAAAGCAAAATTCCCCATTAAGACTGTTTTAATGAAGTTCTCTTATCGATAAGAAAACCAGCAGAAAGAGTAATCCGATTACCCCGTCATTCTGTTTTCCCCATTCCCCTATGACTTCGTAAAATAACTATGTAATATTGAGCGGTGATGCAATACTCACTTTTTTCTATCTCACGGCCAATTCTACAAGACCTACTTTGTGGGTCTTCTTGAACCTGTCAAATCCAATGGGCTTGAACGTTCCATCAGAGTCACGCGCACCTCCTCACCCTATCACGAGAACATGAGGTGAAACAAGAAATGATAAACTCTCCGGGAGATTATGAAAATCCCTCAGGCTGGAGCCATCTGGAGATTTCAAATTCATTCACTGCAATTGCGTTAATAGTTTTCCTAATGAAATGGGGGTGGAGTGATGAAAAAGCCAATTAAAGCGATGGCGCACTTCGATAAGATGAATGGAATTATAGGGAATACCACTACAACTGCTATTGTTCCATTTTACTACAACTTTTAATGTTTTTGTAATTTTATTTTTCATTAAAGAAATTTTTCTGGTGAAAAGAAATTTTTACTTTTAAAATCTTTTCTGCGAAAGATAATAAACAAGAGAATGTTCAATAAATTTTAATTTTATCATTACATATCCCTCCTCATGATTGACTCCTGCATAATTCACGGTTTTCATATGTTGTTATTATTATTAAAATCCTATTAAATGCGTACGAATACTGTCTTGTTCGCAACTATGACAGACCTCTGCTATTAACGATTTCCCTCCTCTTACATAAAAAATAAATATGTTAATAACGTATTGATCTTTCCATCGTCACGATTCCACCGGAAATTATATTCTGTCAATAAACTGACACGTCCTTCCCTCAAGCGTCGAAAGTACCGCAACGTAATTAAATGAAAATACTGGAGACGTGGATGAAAACCCATCAGTGTCTCCCATACAGAGATGAGGTACCGAAGTAATTTTCCCTGAACGGGAGTACATATTGAGGTCCTAGAAAATATATACACGTGTTGTAGAATAATATTCCACAGTGCAATTTACCGTCAGATGATGAAGTTGATGAACGAATTCATCAATTTAATCCGCAATATTCAAGACTGTCGGGTCTTTGATGCGTTTGAAGCTGTCATGACATTCGTCCTGTTTTTTTCAATGGTTGTGCGTCAGACGACAATCTTCCACCCTCTTTCAGTCAGCCGGGGGTGGTCGCAAGGGTTGTGCAACCAGTCGGGCGCTGGACGTTCAACAGGCAACATGAAATCCTGAAATTCCAGAAAAAAAATTCTACAGAATATATTGTTGAATTGTTTGTTCAGCAGCAATCGATTCTCGATAAATTACCTCAACAATTATGCTAAAGCTGGAAGTTGTTGCAATTATCTGTAATTAAGAGTTTGTTAAACTTGAATCAGTGGGATGGTAATACGTCAGTAATAAATTCATCAAATAATTGACTGGAGACTGAATTTTGTGGGAACCAAAGAATTTTATCCTGAAAATTCTCTCACGAGATAGGATTCAATGCCCAAAGGAAAGGATCATCAGTTGACTCGCTCTGAGACAGCAGTTAATCACTGATAACACACTGAGATAATTAATATCAAGACTGGGATTTGTGGTTTTAAACTAACTTCAATCATGAAAGTTCGTCCAGCAGTCCTGAAATTCTCGTGGATTCTGACTAATTAAATCTCATTATCGTGGAGTTGAATAAAGTTCTCGTTGTGTTCAACTGCAAGAGGTACAATGTCCGCTGGAAATATCTAATTAAATAATTTGAGAGGATTTTTACAATCACATGAACAAGCAAATCCGCATTTCGTGGAGTTGTTGATGTCGAATAAAATGATGATGAGGATCTTCTGATTAATTAAAGAGAGAGTTGCGAATTAATTGGGTAGTTGTTTGATTGATTCTCAAGAGACCGTGTACCTGGAACTGGATCATGGATAAATTGCACGATTATCAAGGAGTCGCGGGGCGAATGCATGGGGTGCGTGATAAGATCAGTGAAAAGTGGAGTGAGTTCAAAGACTGGAAGAATGAAATACCAACGAATCAGGGAATCGGTGGGGTGGTTGCTCATTTTCGGAAACCACCGAAATTGGAGAGAACTCTGGAGGATTACTCTCATGTTTACAGGTACTAACACACCTCAAACATTTCATTTATTGTTCTTCACTCGATCAATTTTGTATTCTCGAACTTTGCTGGAAAGTTACTCTCACCGGATTTATTTAATTAATTAAACTTTTCGATTTGCATTAGATGAACAATGAGTTCGTGCGTCGGAAGCCATCAGATCATTATTTGTTGCGTTATTAATGTTTTCCTATTTTATTTCCACCAATTTAAGTGACAACTTTCGGATCGATCCGGAGGGATTTCCTTTCCCTGCCATAATCCTATCTGGTACTATAAATAATAATTTTAAGGCAAAAGACACGGGGAGAACTGGTGAGGATATCAGCAGCTGTAATGGGAATTGAATTTTCTTATGCGGCTGAAACAGCTTTTGTGTCACCTACACTATTAAAAATCGGTGTAGATCATCAGCACATGACACTGGTGTGGGCCCTGAGTCCCCTCGTGGGATTTTTCGTCACACCGATCCTCGGCAGTGTCAGTGACCGATGCAGATATAAGTTCGGAAGGAGAAGACCGTTCATCGTGCTACTGTCACTCGGTGTTTTCCTGGGTAATTAGAAAAAAACGTTTTCTTTTTTATTTTTTAATTGATGATCATTATCATGATGGAATCTCAGGATTACTATTGGTACCCAATGGAGAGGATATGGGCTACGCTTTTGGTGATCCCAGACCACTGCCAAATCACACAGCTCCCCTCGGCCATCGAGTCACAGCTAAAGTCGCGAATGAAACCGGCAGTGCAGTCCCACCGTTGTCCCACTGCTGGGGAATATTCTTTACCATTTTAGGAACTGTTTTACTGGATTTCGATGCTGACGCATGTCAAAGTCCAGCGAGGGCTTATCTTCTAGATGTAACGATACCGGGTGAGACATGGAATGATAAAAGGTGAAAATAGGGAACTTGATTTCTTTGTGAAATGGTGCAACAACAGAATTATCTTGACAAATAATTTAATAAAAAATCTATTGATATTTTTTTCTGAAAGTACGATATTTGTGGATTAACAATTTTGTTCGGTTTTGGTTGTGGAATATTTTTAAATTCTACAAAACATTAAAATTGAATATTCTAAGCAATAAGAATATTTTGTATGAGGCCATATCTTTATTTGAATATTTTCTAATTCTCTAAGATTTTTTTAAACAAGTTCGTGTGATGTAAAATATGGATAATTGTTTTTTTTTTGTGGAAAATTAACTGCTGTATTTTTTTACGAACAGAGGATCATGCCAGGGGTCTCAGCACGTTCACCATTATGGCTGGTCTTGGTGGATTTATGGGATATGGTTTAGGGGGAATAAATTGGGATGCCACGAGTATCGGGGTTGCACTCGGTGGACATCTCCACGCAACTTTCACGCTTATCACCATTATCTTTATAATCTGCGTTTCTTACACAGTGACGAGTTTCAAGGAGATTCCGCTTTATCTCCTGGAGAGGGATGAGTATCAGAATATTCTACGCGCGCAACAGGTTCAGATATTACTTCCTGATTATTAATAAAAAATTGGCTTATTCCATTGATATATTTTCTGGAAGGTTTGCCCTATGTAAATTTAAATTTTCAACATTTTTTGGTGCATTTTTTTCACGAAAACAATAGAAATCGAATTTAGCAACCAGAAAAATGTTGGGCGAAAAACGTTCGTAGAATATAAAGTAATTACAACCGCAATTTATTTCTCAGGAGACAAAATCAGATAATGAGTACGATAAAATAACCGGTGATGAGTGCACATCCTACGGCGCAGTATCAACAGAAACCGCTGAAAGACATGACGTAAATTCTCCTACAGAATAAAAATATTTATTGCTCCCTAAAAATTGAATTTATCGAGTGAAACAAATTTTTCACTCGCCATTTCCCCCTCGTAAATTATTCCAGGATTTGATACTGAAGCCGCTTCCGGTAGATACGAAGCGACACGGATCGGTTCCAATGGTCCCCGAAATCTCCTCACCGGGAAGCTACGATAACGACATACAAGAGAATCAGAATATTGAAACAAGAGTAACACTGGGTGAATACCTGATGTCAATAGTCTACATGCCCCACAGTGTTCGTATGGTGTGTCTGACCAATCTCTTCTGCTGGATGGCACACGTGTGCTACTCCCTCTACTTCACTGATTTCGTTGGCGAAGCGGTTTACGGGGGTAATCCTCAGGTAAATACTCACCTGATAGACATGATTTTATTGATGGTAATTATCGTGATTACCCCGTCAGGCGCCGGAGGGATCAGTGGAACGAGAACTCTATGAGTCGGGCGTGCGTTTCGGATGCTGGGGAATGTCGATGTATTCACTATCGTGCGCCTGTTATTCTCTGATTATCGAAAAATTAATAGAATTATATAAGTCAGTAAATATTTGACATTCATTATTTCAAACAAAACACCACAGACGACAAAACTTCATGGAGAGTAACACATTTGTGTTCAATAAAAATTATTTCCTAGAAAAATCAGAAGATTGAGATCTTTCTATTCTATTAAATGAAATCCTTTCCGTAAAAATACTTTGCAGCGAATTTTGAAAATTTTCTTCATTTCATTCATTGACTGTCACGAATTTTTTTTCACGAATTCGAAAAAAAATTCTAGCAAATGATTTTTGTATGAAATTTGTCGTACGTGAGGTAAATTACAAAAGAGTATCAATTTTTATTGAATAACGATCGTTTTTTAGGGCACGTAAAGTTTACATCTACGGCCTTCTGTTCTACAGCTGTGGAATGATGATGATGGCAATTACAAAACATCCAGCTGGTGTTATAATTTTTTCATGGACAGCAGGAGTCATGTACTCCACTTTATTCACTATGCCGTATTTATTGATTGCACGATATCATGCCCTCTCCACGGTAATTGTACTGTTTATTTGTAAAGTCAAATGTAAAATCGAGAACAAAAAGTAATTCATAAAATTGTCAATTGATTTATTAACTAAGGCATTCATTAACACAATTGATGAATAAGGAAGTATATTCTTGACTCATTTGTTGATGGTTTAATTAATTAATATCTTTAGTTCGCTGTGACAGCAGATGGTGAGGGCATTCACAGCGGTGGAGTGCGCGGCCTAGGCACAGACGTGGCAATCGTTTCCTCCATGGTATTTCTAGCCCAATTTCTCCTATCTTGCTGTCTGGGGACAATCGTAAGTTTATCAGGAACAACAACAGCCGTTGTATTCGTCGCAAGCACACTAGCCGCTTGCGGCGCACTATCAGCAACTCAGGTGATGTATCTAGATCTCTAAATCATTGACTCAGTCTTTATTCATTGCGGGTTCGATAGCGATGTAACATTTGTCTTGGGAATTTATTCAATCAGTATTAATCATACAGTGGAATGGTTTTCAATAATTGACAGGTCTCATTAAGCACAAAATTAATGGATTTATTGATGAATTAATTATAAATGATCTGTGTTGATGTGTAAATATCGTTCGAATTTATTGATCATGTAAATATTCGAAGAATAAACAAGGGGATGTTCAATGAGATTAATAATTAATTTCACTCGAGTTTTTCATTAATATTATTGCATATGTCCCCTTTTAAACCCCTTGCAATATACACTGAAAATGTCCTGGACTCTTCTCCAGAGGGTGCTTCTGGGATAGAGAGGGAATGAAAAACCAGAAACGAAAAAAGGCCTTTAAACACCAATTTTATTGCAGTCACTGTCCCACCAGGATAGTCCAAACTCCTCCGAACTTCATAACTCCCGAAAAATTACGATCTAATATTATGAATAGA